>NC_090749.1:79646937-79651937 GCF_036898095.1 Palaemon carinicauda | reverse complement strand
TATATATATATATATACATATACATATATACATATGTAAACTGTATTTATATGCTTATTCACAGATGGATAGAAAAATAGATAGATATATAGATAGATAGATAGGTAGAGCAAAGTTAATAAGAGGTTTTTGTAACAACATGTAAGAAAAAAAAATTGGACAGGGGCAGGACATAGACTTAGACAATAGATAGACGTTGAGAATAATATAATGAGTCCCCAGAGATTGCAGAGGAAACAGGAGAAAGAAGAGAAGACGATGGATTGACGAAATATGAAAATGTGCTGGTACATACTGGAATAGAAACACCATAACCAGAAGCGGGTAGAATGAGATATATGAGGCCTTTGTTCTGCAGTAGACTAGTGACGCCATTTTATTCCATACAAATAAATACGGATGCCATTCTCTCTCTCTCTCTCTCTCTCTCTCTCTCTCTCTCTCTCTCTCTCTCTCTCTCTCTCTCTCTCTCTCTCTCTCTCTCTGTGAAATAATAGAAGTCTCTCATAGATGACCTGGATATCTTCCTCTTCCTGTCTCGGTTATGTATTTCTTTATATTGAAGGAAAAAGAAGAATCTTATTTCTGGTTTCAAAGAATCGTCTGATATTATTATTATTATTATTATTATTATTATTATTATTATTATTATTATTATTATTATTATTATTATTATTATTATTATTATTATTATTATTATTAACCTATCTTAAACTCTTTTACTATTCAAAATTTCACAATTAAAATTTTACAGTCATAAACTTTTGGTGTTATTTTAACGATTCTTTCATTATCGTTTTAAGATAAACGGACAAATTGAAATGTAAATCGTAATTGGTTCGGTTCACAATCCCTCCATTCTTAGAGATGATGATATATGATATATTTGAAATATATACCCTTCATATGAAAGGTTTGTTTGTCTGACAGACCGTATAATTTACAAATACATTGTTAATGTTATTGTTTTTAGGGTTATTCATGTATATATATATATATACATATATATATATATATATATATATATATATATATATATATATATATATATATATATATATATATATACATATATATATATATATATATATATATATATATATATATATATATATATATATATATATATATATATATATATATATATATACATATATATGTATATATATATATATATATATACATATATAGGTATATATATATATATATATATATATATATTTATATATATATATATATATATATATATATAATGTTTATAGTACAATATTTGCTCGAATATAGCAAATACCCTTTATTGTGTGAGATAAGACAGAGATTTATAATACACTGTCTTAAATTATCAAATACCAGTTGAACTCTTCCAAATAAACCTGTATTTTCTATCGATTGTCTGTGTGTATAAACACACATACACAAACCCATAAAATATAATAGCCATTAAAAATATTATCCTTTATCAGATATGAAGACAAACTTCCTCTGTGGTTTTTGCATCATAAACCTACATTGATGTATCATCAGCAACACTTCAAAATGCCCCAAACACACAGCACAACTCTCTCTCTTATCTCCCAAGTGTCCTTCTTATCATTTTCTTTTTCTTCTTAAGTATAACATTAATTTTGAATGTGTAACATTTTTTTTTTCTTTTTTATTCTTTTAAATGAATCGTATAAAAGAAATTATTATTATGTTAATATTCATGAAGATTGTCATAACCAATCACCCTTTCATGAGAATTATGGAATAATTAAAAACACCACTGTCATATTAATGAAAAAAAAAAATATTATAATCAACGCCTTGAAAAAAATGTACATGATTATAAGGAAGAATTTCCTTTCAGAAGAAAAGAAAGCAAAAGGTTAATCTATATTCATACCACGACAGAGACCAAGTTATGTAAGAAATATATCAAATAATATTGGAATTAATCTCCTGTTACGTCTGATGCAGAAACTAAGACAAATGTGATCCCAGGATCTGTCATCGTCACATATTAAGTATGGAAGTTGCAAGGATATAGGGAGATCCTCTTTAACCCCCCCCCCTCTCTCTCTCTCTCTCTCTCTCTCTCTCTCTCTCTCTCTCTCTCTCTCTCCTCATTTCAAACTACAATCCTCTACCTCTACAATTTGGATCAATATAATATAAATCCTCTTTTCGAAAACATGGTTGTGAGTATTCCATTTGGTAATGTATTTTTCACATTCAAAGAATTTCATATAGAGAAGTGATATATATATATATATATATATATATATATATATATATATATATATATATAAAAGTGATATATATATATATATATATATATATATATATATATATATATATATATATATATATATATATATATATACAGTATATATAAGTGATATATATATATATATATATATATATATATATATATATATATATATATATATATATATATATATATATATATATATATATATATATATATATATATATATATGTGTGTGTGTGTGTGTGTGCATGTGTGTGTCAGTGTACATGTGTGTTTATTCAAGTGTATGCATATATATCAATATCTAGCTCTTTATTAAAATCTATGAAAACACAATATGACAAAAAACTGTTATTTAATAACAGTTGTAAATTTGATCATTGCCATAATGTAGCAATAGATGGCACCACCAGTCCACCTCCATTGTAATCCCCAAGAGAGACTGCACTGCCAATGCATCTACATTTTCATGACGAGGAAGAAAATAAGAAATGCATTTCGTATTTGGAACGAACAAACAAATATTTCATAACCCGAAATAGAAAAATATTATCCGAAAACGAGCAACCCATTAATGCTTCTATTTTGAAAAATGGTTGTTGTTGTTTACAAGTAATTTAGACTTTTGAATGTCAAAAGAGACAATGGAACTCTCGTGTTCAAACTCTGGGATGTTTTTGTTTATTAAAAGAAACGTTTTTGATGCATCTGTTTATGCAAAATGTTTGTGTGCAATAAAGGCCTATGTTGCTTTTGCATTAGCCTACTGGTTGAGGCTAAACGTTTTATGTTACTGTCTGGTTTGAAGTATTTGTGTGTTCACACATAGAAACACACCCGCACACACATACACACACACGCACACACACAAACACAAACAAACACATACACACACATACACACACACACATATATATATATATATATATATATATATATATATATATATATATATACATATATATATATACACACACATATATATATATATATATATATATATATATATATATATATATACATATATATATATATATATATATATATATATATATATATATATATATATATATATATATATACATATATATATATACACACATATATATATATATATATATATATATATATATATATATATATATATATACATATATATATATATATATATATATATATATATATATATATATATATATATATATATATATATATATATATATATTCAACCAATCTGAATCTTAATTAAAATTCCAATATTAAATAAAGTTATTCTCTGTTAATATGCAAAACATGATATCCCTTTTTTATAGACAAATATTCATGTCAGAAATGGTCACGTTGAAGCCAAGCATTGCACCATTGCAATATGAGAACCAAACAGGCTGATGTTGACTTAAAGAGATTGGGAAATTAACAGAAAGAAACAGTAAACAGCAATGTATGAATACATCGTGTAGCAATTCATCAAAACTGTTTGCATGGGAATAGGTGTTGGTTAAAAATAATAATAATAATAATAATAATAATAATGATAATAATAATAATAATAATAATAATAATATTATTATTATTATTATTATTATTATTATTATTATTATTATTATTATTATTATTATTATTATTATTGTTGTTGTTGTTGTTGTTGTTGTTGTTGTTGTTGTTGTTGTTAATGCAGTGAAAATAGGTAAAAACTCTCAGGAAAACAAAATATTGATTATAGTTAGATATGATAAAGTACTCTTATATAACACCTGAAAATAATATTAAACCTATTTGCATGTATGACCATCCACATATGTTGCCTGAAACATTAACTATGAATTCAATTTCAACATACCAATTGGGTCCACATACTGATATAATTAAGGTATGCATGTGTACATATAATTAGTTGATTATGATTAAAATGAAGCTTTAAGGATTAGATATTTGCAAAAAATTTGCTAATTCTACAAGAAAATCTTTTCATATATGATCAACAAAAACATCAGAATTCGATATATCTAATATAATTATAACTGAAAGTCTTAGCAAAAAGTATAAATAAGGATAGAAATAATAATAAATACAATCTGAACAATAAAACGGTTCAAATTCCAACGTTTCGAAAGCGCTCGTCAAAACTTTAGATTCTCGTGAGTGGACATTTAAACGTTTGGCACTAGGAACCCCGTTATACTGAACTAGAAGGAGCATTTAAATGTCCCGTGCGGTTTGTAAACACAGCTTTAAAGGCCATTCATTCGACCGCCTTCCTCGGAGAGTTTAAAAGTTCATTCATTTGAGATCGAAGGCTGCCAGAGTCTGTTGACCTAACATTGTTCCTTCCTTCTGCCGTAGCAGATGGTGATGCTTCCCCAGGACACATTTGCTGAGGAAGCCTCGTCCTGCTCTGGCCTTAAACATCCTCACAAAAATACAGGTCTTCGAACACTCTCAGGTTTACCTTTTGAAAGGAGCTGGAATTATGCCACTGAAATTCATAGGGTTTACTATCTCATGTTATACTTTTTGAAGTGAAAAGGTTTTTGAGAACTTCTATGGATTACTTATTTTTTTTTTCTTTTGCATTATTTTAAAATTTCAATAATTAAGCTTTTTTTTATAATCAGGATGTAAGACATTTTAACATTTTTGTAATTTTACACATACACAGAGAGATGCACACACAAATATAGGTTATATATATTTTATGTATATATATATATATATATATATATATATATATATATATATATATATA
>NC_090749.1:79611937-79644437 GCF_036898095.1 Palaemon carinicauda | reverse complement strand
CCAAAGGCATCGTACCCAGACACATGAATAATGCAAATGAATTTCTGAAGCGAGAAAAGTCCAATTTCCCAACACAATAATTCACGGTCTCCTTTCTACAAGAACCTCTCTGTGCCATCCATCACAGAATATATGGGACAATTCAACTCATATTTCAAGCTTCTCAGTTACCATGGTAACGGAACACAAATAGAACATATAGAGGCATATATCTGCTTTACTCTTGGCAATAAAACTGTGAAATTTATCATTAACGATATAGAATTATAGTTCACTTATATAAGTTTGACGAAATTTTTAGAAGCTTAAAAATTATATTGAAGATGGACATTTGCTTAACAACTGTTTATACTATATAAAAGTCCTTGCAAGCCTTTCTTTGTTGAGGACAAAGGCCGTTTCAAATTTACATTAAAGTTGTTTTAGATAAAACCCCACTTCCCTATTGCAGAAATCCAGAAGTGGACAACGACCAATCACATTTGAGAACGACGACCTCCCCCAGCTAATCACAGTCTCCTTTTTCTTTGTGCAGAAAAAACCGGTCCTACTTTATAGCTTTCTTGGGACATGATGAATAATATAGAAAGGAGCCAAACGTGAGTTTATTCACGATCTTTCACCACCTTTAATAAAGGTTTATTTCTCACTTTACTCAACAAATATTCTTTTATAATTAAAACAAGTCTGTTTCCTGTCTCTAATCGGGCTTAATGTGTCGGGTATTTGTTTAAATGATACGTAAATCTAGGGAATTGCGTTGAGCTGTTCTTCTAAATATCTAAATTCAATAGGAATAATTCCATGTCATCCCTAAATATTGTTCTTTCAGTTAAAATGAGAAAGAGGAGAGAAAGTGGGAGGAGCCAAGTCAATATATGCTTTAATAATACTTAATGCTTAATACTTACTTGTTGTGTGTAAATAATAACATACTTCTAAGACCATAAAGAGACCTGTAAAGGCGAGAGAATATTGCTATGTAATTGTATTGCTCACATTATTATTATCATCATCACCATCATCATCATCATCATCATTTGTAAGACATTATCATGATCCCTCAATACTGACATCTAGATAATATTTAGATATATAAATCATTAAACAAATTAAAATCGTCCAAAAGTAAAGAACAAGATTATACTAGTTTTTTTTTTTAATATCAGAACTATAATTACTGTGGAAATTCAATCAGTATATTTAACTTTTGTATTCTAAGTTGTGGGAGAGAGAGAGAGAGAGAGAGAGAGAGAGAGAGAGAGAGAGAGAGAGAGAGAGAGAGAGAGAGAGAGAGAGGCAGACATGATTCCTTTAAATTGCCCTTTTTATTGTTACATTATATTCTTGAACATTATATGATAATATCTTTTATTGACATAAGACGTCTTTTAATATAAGTAAACTCAAGTTGAAAATCCCATAATCAAAGTAATGATCATTTCACGCCAATTGTCATTCCATAGTTTAGTGTAGGGAGAGCAGCGCTCGGGGTTAAGACAGAACTCTAAGTCATTTGTCGGGATCCCAAAGCAAGGACATTAAAGTTTGGTTTAAAGTGATTATTTTCAGCACCAATAGATGTCACTATACACACTCAACTACTAGGTGGATGGTTTTGTTATACTAGATGGGGGAGTAAGGTTGTCAGATTTATCTTTAAATTACTATTTTACTTCATATGTTTATCCTATTTTAATTATAATAATGCTTAATCATATCAATTATGTAGATGAATATGTTGCGTAAGTAGAGACGTAATTTGATTCCTAATAAGAATCTTATTATTCAAGTGCACTGATTTTCGACTCTCTCGGATAATGGTGTCACCCAGATGTGACGGCATGGGACTCGGAAGGACAGCTCCCGACTGCTTCCCTCTTTTGCCAATAGATGGACTCAGTGTGCACTTTTGAAGAAATCGAGTAGTATTTCCTGAGGGTTGACTGGATTGGGGTTTTGGAGGTCAGGGGGACAAAGCAGTCTTACCAAGTAGTTTACACCAGATATATGACTGGTTGTGTAACACTTTATGTAGTTTTGTCAGAGTTTAAACAAAAATTTATGTACTTGGTTATTTTCATATTCTTTGATAATGAAACTTTCTAATCATCATGTGACAGTTTAATAATTTCACATATGGTCATAAGAGATATATTATAAACAAGTTATTTGCTGCAAAATCGACATTTGTAAACAATATCATTGTAATAAGTATCGTGATTTTAAACATATGAATCAATTTTGTATGTTTCCTCAAAATAGTTATATACATAATCCTAGCAGAATAGGGAACCACATTTTTAGTCCACAATTTACAATAAAAAAAACAATTATAATATTATGCCACTATTAGTTAGTTATCTGTATTAGAGTTATTTATTTATTTCCAATGTTTTCCTGTATCACTAACTTTATAAGGAGCCTACTTTTTCTTAAAGATTTTCCGCTTTTTCAAAATCCTCCTCTCTCTCTCTCTTGTGTTAGTCTGATTTCAGAATTGCCAGTCGTAAGGATGAATGAAGAAATACAAAGAAAATAAGACTCAGAGACGAGGATGCCTGTACATATATGAAGCTGAGTCAGATTTTGATTATGTATGGCATAGTTATGTGAGTAAGTATAAGGCTAGACTATTCCTTGGGATGTATCACCACTTTACAGACAAAGTAGATGAATTAGATTAGGTAATGCAACGAATAGTTAGGTTTGTACCTATTTAATTTAGTGACTTTAATTCTGCAGAACAGATTAGAAGTCAATGTCAGGCTCTGATAACATTGAAAGATGAACTATGGGGCTATGTGAGTGTGAGGGCTAGTGAAGGGATAAGTGAGTAAGGTTTTTGTCATAAGATTCCTAGTTATACACAGATTATCTGCGTATACTGTTTTTAGATAGTATATATATATATATATATATATATATATATATATATATATATATATATATATATATATATATATATATATATATATATATATATATATATATATATATATATATATATTTGTATAAAATGAAATCAATAAAGACATTCAAGAAGAAGAAACAATCCAGTGAGAGAGAGAGGAAATGACGACATCACCCTTCACCATATAAACCGAAGCTAAGTACATTTCTTTATTCATTTCAGTTTTAGACAGTGAAGTGTAGTTATCACGAGTCAATCGTCCATTATTGCTGGGGTGAGTTGTTTGTTAATCTTCATTTTTCCTTTCATTAAAGGAAACTGTATTCAACTTCAAATTCTCATCGAGAATTTTTTTTTCTCTCTGTGCTAAATCCGTTTTCTTTCAGAAGTTCTCGGGAAATATCTTTATATTTGTATCATTGTATTGGGTGATTATGTTATAATCTTTATTATATAGTGCTTATGAGTTTACGTAGTGGACGTCTGTATTCATATAGATATTTTGATAGGATTGCAAGGAGTCGTAGAGATAGAAAAAGAAGTAAAGTAAACATGACGCCTTCCTTAAGATTAATCTGTTTAACTTGCATGACACTTATGTTGCCTGAAGCTTTAGTGCGGTGTTTTAATAAAAAGATAACGCCAGCAAGTACGGAATTGGATGTATATAAACAGATAAAGAAACATATGTGTAGTGTCCTGATCTTGATCCTGTGTTTACACAAGTTTTTGCAAAGAATGAGATTAAGCCACAACAAGTAAACGTAGTTCATAATAGTCAAGTTGCAGAAATGACGTGTTATAATTGCAAACGTCAAGGTCACTTGATTGCAGACTGCAGAACGAGATTCTGTTCATTACATAATAGTTCTACTCATTCATATAGTCAGTGCTACTCACGTAAGACACAAGAGAATCCAAGAAATACACAGTCAATTCCACAGTCAGTTCCATATGGAAATGAAAAGAAAAATCCTCAGTTCAATAAGAAGAAACAGCCAAACGTCAATGTAGTTCAAAACCAGAAACAAACAAATAGTTCTTCGAATAACGCTGATCCTGGGTCGTCAAACCAGAACTCGCAAGGTCAGACTAATTTTCAGAATGTGCAGAGCAAAGCAAATACCACATAATTAACTCCATTGGGGAAGAGAGTGATGTTGGGTCAAGGTCATTCATATCAACATCAGTAGTATTGAATAATCCATTTAATGTTTTACCAGATCATTGTGAGGCAATAGATTTTCCTACGAAACACACGGCCGAATTAAATATATCAGTGCATGCTCCCGTAGATTTGCAACGAATTCATACAATAATAAGCCAAAATGAGTTATGACCAACATTATATGCTGTAAATTTAGAACACAGATCATTTACATTATTTTTTTACCATGGTAGTCCACGTAATATCGTGGATTTGAGGACACATCATTTGTTGTTTTTGAACTTCCCTATAGAAAAGTCCGGAGTAAGGCTCTCGGGTATAGGAAATAATAAATTAAAAGTAATAGGTGTAACTCATGTTCAGTTCAATGTCGGTAAACGCACGTTTGCGGACACATTTGTTATTGTACAAAACATTGATATGTATCCAGCTGTAATTATAGGATACCCATCTATGGGCAGTCAAAACATTATCTTAGCCCCTGCCAAGCACCGTGTATATCAAAGGAAAATTCTATAAGTCTTCTAATAGCTTAAAATCAGTTCTGGATAAAAAGGAGACAACAAATAAAACAGTGACGTACGTTGAAGAACCAATAACTTGTCTCACTAATAAAGAAATAATATACGCGACCCAACAGAAATCTCGTTCACCCGTAATATCATCTTGCACGCAATCTATCGAGCCGAACATAACTTCGAATTTAATAGTGCAAATAAAGAAAACGTTACCGGGATCTGAAATATTAATACTTTCCGACACTTTGAAAACTAACGGATTGTCCGTCACACAAGCTATTTATACAGTAGGCTCACATCAACAATGTAATATTGAAGTCAGTAATTATTTAAATACCACTTTAGTAATTCACAAAAATCAACATATCTTGGATGTAGAAGTTTATAAACATCGTATTCTTACCGTTGCTGAAATCAATCAGGCTCAATCAGTTGCTGATGAATCCCTTTTGCAATCTATTAAAAATTAAATCAATAAAGACATTCAAGAAGAAGAAATTCAGCAGAAATTTTTTGGACTTTTAACTGAGTATCATGATGTTTTTTCCACTACGGATGGATCCTTAGGAAAAACAGATGTGATCAAGCATCAAATAAGGTTAAAGGACAAGCAGAAAATTATCTATGTACCCTCGTACAGACTTCCTATGAAATTCCAGAATGAAATAAATGATGAAGTAGGTAAAATGCTAAAAGAAGGAGTCATTAGAAAATCGAACAGCCCTTAAAATTTTCCATTAACAGTTGTACCGAAAAAAGATCGAACAAGGCGTATCTGCGTAGATTTCCGTCGCCTGAATGAGGAGACGATCTCTGATCGATTCCCAGTGCCATGTACTGACGATATTTTATCTTTGTTAGGTCAGAATAAATATTTTACCAGTTTAGACTTACTTAAAGGCTTTCAGCAGATATCATTAGAAGAAAATAGTATTCCATACACAGCCTTCAGGACAGCCAGGGGACATTATGAATTTTTACGGATGCCTTTTGGTTTACGTTGTGCTCCCATAAAGTTTACAAGAATGATTAACCTAGTGTTTGGAGACTTGCTAGGGGATATATTGCATGCCTACAGTATATGGACGACCTTGTAATCTTTTCCAACACCTTAGAAGAACATCAACGTAAATTAGAAGTAGTACTACAGAGACTAAGACAATATAACTTTAGGGTAAAGATTAGTAAGTGTGAATTTTTCAAAACAGAATTAGTCTATTTGGGTTTTACAGTGTTAAGCCAATGTCTTAAAGTAGTCCATGATAAGGTGTTGGCTATCCGTAACTTTCCGATACCTACTAATGTCAAGGGAATACAGCAATTTCTGGGATGTAGTGGATATTACAGGCGTTTTATACGCAATTATTCAATAATAGCCGCTCCCCTAACTGATCTTACAAAGAAAAGCGTAGATTTCATATGGTCTGAGCAGCATCAACAGGCGTTTAATACCTTGAAAGATGAACTGTGTAGTTCTCCTATCTTAAAATTTCCTGACTTCGGTAAGGAATTCTTCATTGCAACAGACGCCTCGGACTTTGGAGTAGGAGGGGTATTGCTTCAGTAATATGAAGAACAATTTTTCCCGCTAGCTTTTTATTCTCGAAAACTGAGAACTTTCGAAAGTAGGTATGCAGTAATAGACAAGGAAGGGCTAGATATTGTTAATTCACTAGTGCATTTCAAGTTCATAATATAAGATTATCCCGTTAAGGTTCTTACTGATCATAAACCACTAACCGACTTTTTTAAAGGCTTCAGCCACAGCCCCAAACGAACTCGGTGTCATTTGATCATCCAAGACTTTGGCGCGAGAATCGAGTATATTCCAGGGAAAGCAAATATCATTGCTGATGCATTATCACGCAACCCCGTGTCATCTTGTACGGAGCCATTAGCTGAATTAATAGCTATATCAACATCCATGCCTCTTGTTAAAACTGTATCTGAACAGGAAGATCTGGGCTGGAGCACTGAATTGTTACAAACTGAGCAAAGAAAAGATCAGAAATTAGAAAAAATTATAAATGCTTTGGAAGGAAATCGTAAGGAAAAGGAATATATAAAGTATACGCAGCAGAATTATATAATCAAAGACAATATTCTGTGTAGATCCGTGACAAGGAAAACCCGTAATACACCACATGTGACTGACGACCAGGTAGTGGTACCAACCTCACTTATATCCACTGTCCTAAATTGGTTGCATGCAAATCCATTGCATGGACACCCGGGGTTCTCCATAATGTCAGAGAAAGCCAAATCATTGTTTTATTGGCATAAGATGCTTACATATATAAAAAAAAACACATAGCTAATTGTCACAGTTGTCAGGGAAACAAAGGGCACACGAAAACACCTGTCAGTCTAGGGGCTTATCCCGTGCCCAATCAACCCTTTGAAGGAATACATTTAGATTTATTAACAGGATTTTACGACTCAGACAGAGGATATAAGCACCTCTTAGTAATTGTAGATGCTTTGACTCGATATACAGAACTGATAGCGCTTAAAACTAAAACTGCGATTGAATGCACTAGGAAGTTTTACGAGTGTTACATTTGTAAACATGGAATTCCACACATGATAATCTCAGACTCGGGTGGAGAATTTGATAATCATTTCCTTACCTCATTGTGTGAATTCCTTAGCATAAAGAAAATAAATACCATGATCTATCACCCAGAGTCGAATGGGCTAGTGGAAAGAGCGAATAGGAAGGTTTTAAACATATTAAGATTAACACTAGGGGGATCAGACCCCAACTGGGATATTGCAATACCTGCGGTACTAAGTACTCTGAATCACTCATATCATATATCAATTAAAATGTTGCCGCACAAGGCATTGTACGGTACCCCAGTTAGAACGCCTTTCCATGTATTAACGCCTACAACTAATTTATCAAATCCTTTAAAAGAATGTATAAAGGCAAGCAAAAGTCGTTTTGATATCCTTCGAAAGAATTTAGAAGAATCACAAATCATAATGAAAAGGAATCATGATAAAATTGTAAAGTCAACTAAAACATATACCGTGGGTGATAATGTATACATACAGGTAAATGTACGTAAAGGACTCAATTATAAACAAACACCTAAGTTTGAAGGCCCATTTAACATTCTGGAAACATTAACGGCCAATAGGTTTAGAGTTCAAAACGTATCCCAACCCACTGATGAGAGAATCGTACCATTGGCTAACATAAGAAATTAAGAGGGAAAGAATTTTATTTTTTTATTTTTGTGAACCTTATATGTTGAAAGTTTTTTTCTTCTTAATACAGGAGTAATTACATATATTTTTCTCATTACAGGTTTCCAAGATGAAGTTTTTATTAGGAGTGATATTTTTCGCTCAGACATTTTTCTCGTGTGGGATGAGCCCTAAAACTAAAAGTATAGATTTTAACCCTGGAAAGGTATGATGGGTCGTATGCGACCCCTACAGCATTTTCAAAACCTGTTTTTTCCCCATAAATCATCAGCTGTTTCGAATATGGAAGTGATCGACCTGCAAGGGGTGACTAGTCTACATGCCATTGTCTGCTTTAGGACTGATTTTCGTCTAACTTCCCTCCTTCCCCGTTTTTTTACCCCCCCCCCCCAGGGGTCGACCTCGACCCTAACATACCTTTATAGGGGTAAGTGATCAAACAGCAAAGTTATTACATAATTATAAATTGTCGAACAGTGTTGATACTTGTTTGGTTCTTTATAGTTGGAAAGTGTGGATGGATGGTGTGTCTACCACTTGCATGACATTGGTTTTGGCTTAGATGCCATATATTGCCATTTTTTTTTTTTTTTTTTTTTTTTTTTTTTTTTTTTTTTTTTTTTGCAAATTTGATTTCTTTCTATTTATTTTGAATTTATCTTCAATAATGGCCAGCAGGCAGTATTCCCTCGGCATGGATGTCATCAACACACTTCTAAGAGAGTTAAAAAGAGATGTTGATGATAATATGGAGTTTGCAACCCCATTCTTCATTTCAAGTGGTAGATTGGGCTGTAAGAGTTGTTGCGGTCTGCGGCCATTTTGTTGACATACCCGAAAGGTAAGTTGGCATATCTCTATACATTCTTGTTCTGTATAGAATTCGTGATATTTTGGTATATTTCAATGCATAAATATCATATTTTATAGGAGATACAATGATTTTCATAAGAAATTTACATTGTGAAACTAGGCCGTCAAAAAATGACCTTTAGATTTCACCCCTGATATAACAGTAAATTACATCTTAGTGCACATTCTATTATGTATTTCCGTTCTAGGATAATATGAGTTTATTCTATAAAAAAATTAGCCTCTTCCTATTTCATTTGGGTACCCAAAAAAATTCATGAAATTTGGACAAATTTTATTGGCCAAAAAAAGTTACCCTTTTTTTCTCATCTCAGATCTTGACTTCTATGGGTCCAACTCATTTCCAGCAATTACACGCTGTTGCTTTGCCATCTAAGAAGGAGTCCCTAAAGGGATTCATGTGTATATGTATATTTCTATTTTTTGTGAATATTTACGTCAAGTGTTTTTTTTGTATGCTTAAATTTTTAATATATTTCTAATAAATAGTTATTTTGTAGATGGGTATCATTTATATTTTCAGTATTTTTAGCATTCTTTGAAGTATTTTTAGCAAGTCAAACAATACAGATTGATGCATAACTAAATTTTTCCTGAATTTTTTTCGGAGTCAGGGTCACGCGCGACCGAGTATACCCTTAAAGGGGTGTCCGAGGAGCGTACCTATCCAGGGTTAAATATGGCACTATAGTAGAAAGACAAGAAAACGTTTTTATTACATCAAGTAACGTAGTTGTTGAAGTAGGTATGCAAGCAATTTTTCTCCCAGAGAATGACTTCATTAGCTTAAAGAGCGCCATTTCAAGGTTTGCTGTTTCATTAAATGAAATGCATTGAAGACACTTTCCTTTTAATACAGAGAGTTCGCTTGCATCAACACTAAAAGTTGCAGAGATGCTATCCGACAACTTGCAAAATAAGACTTACGAGGCAGAATCTTTGGCTCGTGACTTTTTGATGTGGACAGTAAGACATGATATCCTTGAAAAACGTTTATTTTTACTGCACTAAACATCTTTGGTTTTATTGCAAGTTTAGGCTTAGGGATTTCCAATCGTCTTAAGATTAGTAATCAAAATAAGAAAATTGAGTTTTGACTCATGAAAAGGAATTAATTATATCAGAACTAAGGAATCAGTTACCTTCAATCAATCAAATTATGAGTTTGATGAACGAACATTCTAGTAATATCAGTCAGATTGTGGAAGTACAAGATTTGTTGGCAACGTTAACGTATTATGATTCAAAAATAGATCATATACATAATAGAATTGCACATTTCATTGAGAAATCAAAAGACTATGTGGAAGCTATCACGTTAGCAACTAAAGGTGTACTGTCACCGCATTTGTTGCCAATAAGAGACTTAACGTTAATTGTGGAGAACGGACGGGAGAAATTAGGTTATGTTCCTTTGTTAGACGCACGTAGGTTAGAATTTTATTACAACCTAATTACAGTAAGCGTTGAAAATCACAGGATTATGATTACATTTCCCTTTGATTCTTCTGATGCCTAGCAATCTTACACGATATCACCATTTCCGACTTTCATGACGAATCACTCAAATCCAGTAATATCCAATTTGACAGGACACGTATTGATTTCCCCAGACAAGGAAACATATACGGTTATTAAAGACTTGAATCAATTAACTCACTGTTCAGACACAATGAATGAAAAAATATGTACCGGTGACTCCTTTGAATTCCATAAAAACTCAATGGATTCATGCGAGTTATGTATAGTGCTAGACGCTGCTCTCTCCCATACACATGAAAATTGTCTGAAAAAGCTTTATCCCATTCACGATAATAAGTTCAATTGTAGACTGAACTACGGCTCGTGGATACGATACGACAAGGCCGGCTTCAATGTATCATGCCCGGACGGATCCACGTCCTATTCCCAAATCTTCGTTGCAGCAGACGGTTGTATCGGTACGTCCCCGAATTACACGGTCCGTGGAATCAAGACTATCATTAGAGAACGGGCCTACTTCGCGAACTTCACGTGGTCGACTACAATTCCATCTTTACCTCTCCCATACAATGCACGTGTGGCTAAGCGGTTGATGAAATTAACCGAGATGGACCACCCGACACCGAATTCTGCAGACCTTCATTTCTACGTGTTACTAGCAGCAATCAGCGTTACGGTGATGATGTTTATCGCCGTTAACATCCTTCTTTGGCGTAGGTTAAAGAAAAATAAAATGAAGGTCAAACAGAATGTTTTGTCATGTCCAGACAAAACTCCCTATTTAATTCAATTTAAAGCCATTTGAAACTGGCCCCTAATTCATTCAAAGGAGTAAAAATTGTCTTGGAAAAGTTTTGTGCACGAAAAGCAGTTAGTACGCTAGTAATATGTAGTTGAAGAGACTATAGAACATTTGCATTTTTAAATCATTTTGAAAACATTTGAAAAATAAATCATTTTTTGCCACCTAATAAAATATATAAGCCCTAAATGTTAAAATAAAGAATCTATGGGCATCTAATAAAATATATAAGCTATATATATATATATATATATATATATATATATATATATATATATATATATATATATATATATATATATATATATATATATATATATATATATATGTACGAAACCATGGTACGTGTACCTACCAGGAATTCGTGTTTGTGCACTAAAATTATATCTTTACCAAGGTAACAAATATATTTTATTAGTTACCGTATTATAATAATCTATATTTTTGACAAAGGTAACAACTATTATTTAACATGTTACCAAATCATATGTATATCAGTATTTTTTTTTTGTTGGTACCATATAATCGTTTGCTAGCAATGTACCATATATATGATCTCTGTTTATCTTGCATGTTTTTTTCTTTGTTTTGACAATGTCTGTTAAGTATGCATTTTTTTAATGTGTCTATTTGAGCATTCATCCTTAATCATTTGCTTATGGCTAAAGTTAATATATATATATATATATATATATATATATATATATATATATATATATATATATATATATATATATATATCCAGTCACACTCCTAGTAAACATATTCTTAACGTATTGTTAAATATTCAATAAATTGAAGGTACCTGACCGAGCTAATGTAATATACGTAAAATTACATGTTTAAATACATGACCTAAGAGGTCAATATGAAGTAGGAGCGAGTGTGAGAAATGCCATAGTCATGTCATAACCAGGATGCTAATGTCAAACCTCTGCAATGTAACATTTTTATGAAGAATAAACACAAATACGAATCGTGAGAAAGAGTTGTGTCGCCACCGGATGCAGGTGTCTTCCTATATTAATGTTTAGTTTACATTATGTGTTTAAATGCTGAGATAACTGACTATACGATATCTGTGATATTGATATTTTAGCCAGTTCTTACGTAGGTGTCATACGGAATGATCATCCGACCAAACCATCTATACTCTTGTGATGGAGATGTTAATAACTGTTTTTAAAGGAATAAACTATTTTAAAGTTAACTTACCTAGATTTACCTGAAGATATAACATACCAAGTCTAATATACAACACATTGAAGATTGCATTTGATGGGAACCCGAATGTGTGTTAATAACAGTATCACACCAATATATATTATATATTATATATATATATATATATATATATATATATATATATATATATATATATATATATATATATATATATATAAATATATATATATATATAAATATATATATATATATATATATATATATATATATATATATATATATATATATATATATATATATATATATATATATAGATATATATATATATATATATATATATATATATATATATATATATATATATATATATATATATATATATATATATATATATATATATTTATGTATATATATATATATTTATTTATTTATATATATATATATATATATATATATATATATATATATATATATATATATATATGCATATATATACAGTATATATATATATATATATATATATATATATATATATATATATATATATATATATATATATATATATATATATATACACACATACATACATATAAATATATATATATATATATATATATATATATATATATATATATATATATATATATATATATATATATATATATATATATATATGTATGTATGTGTATATATATATATATATATATATATATATATATATATATATATATATATATATACTGTATATATATGCATATATATATATATATATATATATATATATATATATATATATATATGTATATGCATATATATACATATATATATATATATATATATATATATATATATATATATATATATATATATATATATATATATATATATATATATATATATATATATATATATATATATGTATGTATATATATATATATATATATATATATATATATATATATATATATATATATATATATATATATATATATATATATATATATATATATATATATATATATATATATATACTGTATATATATACATATAATTTTAAAATAATTATTTCGTGTCCAGGAAGTTGATTAATTTGTTGATATCTCTCAGTCAAAAATCTGACGATTCACAATATTCTTCTAATCGATGAGATTTTGCATTTCCGTCGAGTTCCTGCAAATCATTTTCATCTTAGATAAAAGAATAATCTGTCGTTCATCAAACAACAATAAATCAGTAACTTTAAATCACCATCACAGTTTTTCTGTTCATGGAGATATGTAGATATCAAATTTGTCTTCATTAACACAAGAGTTTTCAATTTTGGATTAATTAAAGAGATTAATTTGATATCTAGAATATGATCTGTAATGCACATTTGGTATTCAGGATGTGATTGAATAGAGAAGTATTTTGTGAACATGATTGTTATTTCTCCCAAATTATATTGAGAGAGAGAGAGAGAGAGAGAGAGAGAGAGAGAGAGAGAGAGAGAGAGAGAGAGAGAGAGAGAGAGCTACAACCTAAGTTGGAAAAACAGGATGCTATAACAGGTGAAATACCTCAGTAAGGAAAGGAAACAAGTGAAAATGAAACATTTTAAGAAGAGAAACAACATTAAGATAAAAAATATCCTATAAAAACTATATAAACTTTAACAAAACAAGAGGAAGAGAAATAAGATAGAATAGTTTATCCGAATGTACCCTCAAACAAGAGAACTGTAATCCAAGACAGAGGAAGACCATGGTGCAGAGGCTATGACACTACCCAAGACTAAAGAACAATGGTTCGATTTTGGAGTGTCCCTCTCCTAGAAGAGCTGCTTACCATAGTTAAAGAGTCTCTTCTACACTTACCAAGAGAAAAGTAGCTACTGAACAATTACAGTGCAGTAACCCCTTGAGTGAAGAAGAATTGTTTGGTAATCTCAGTGTTTTCATGTGTATGAGGAGAGAGGGGAATATATAAAGAATAAGCCAGAGTATTCGGTGTGTGTGCTGGCTAAGGAAAAATGAACCGTAACCAGAGAGAAGGATCCAATGTAGTACTGTGTGGCCAGTCAAAGGATCCCATAACCCTCTAGCGGTAGTATCTCAACACTTCTCAATATTTTCCTAACTTAAACGACTATCGTACCTTTATTGAAAAGTCTCGGGTAACACATGATCGCATTTTCGCTTAAAACTCTTTGTTTGATATATTAATTATATTGCAATTTCCTTCCTATAAATAATTCGGGAACTCTTAGGAACACAATTTAAAGTTTCTTCAATATTCCAATTTTGCCTCCTAAAGTTAAAATTTATTTGTGCATTTAGACAACGTCAAATTATGTGAATGGGAATATTTATCTATGATGTAATAAGTAGTCAATATTAAATTCCTAAAACCTAAGCCTTATAGAAATTAGATAGATATAAAAAGTATATAACTATAATGTTATTATCACATTATTTCAAAATATGCAACAAACTATACAGAACGATCCCTGACGACACAAAAGAACCACAATTTTCTCTACACTGAACGAACCCCACAAACAACAAATCGTGTCAAGTGAATCCTTTGCGTCAATATTCTTATAGATATCCTTTGAGATGGATAGGAGTGTTCGTGGAAGGATGAGGATTTGGGAGCGCTTGCGATATCCTGCATATGATGAAATGCATGGAGATCCTTTCGATGTAATATCCTTTACTATAACAAACACCTTTGAGGATAAAAGTAATGGAAACATGGGAGATTGGATAAGAGACAGCAAAGGCTTAGCAATGAATATGGGTCAGAATATAACACAAATTTTTAACCTGTTGTTACTGTTATCCTTGAATTCGGACTCGGACAATGCAGTTGGTGTGTTGCCTCTAGTGAGTCCTACAGTTCCTGCCATTCCTGCCACTGAGCAAGGAGAGTCATACTATTCCTGTATGCAGGCCTTGGCTTGCATAAGAAAGATTAATGGACTTAGTGGAACCCACGTACTCCCCTCCTGAGGGCAGGGACAGGGTTTTAGACCTATTCAGCCATGGGAAAACTTGGAAAGGAAAGATTAATCAAAAAAGACAATCTGCTAAAAAAAAGAAAATTCCTCTCTTGCAAATAGTTTGGTTAAAATGTTGAGATAAAATTGAAAAAAAAAATTATCCAATACCCAAGTACATGGTTTTATATCTATATATATATATATATATATATATATATATATATATATATATATATATATATATATATATATATATATATATATATATATTTATATATATATATATATATATATGTGTGTGTGTGTGTGTGTGTGTGTGTGTGTGTGTATAAATATAAATATATATATAGAAAGAATAAAAGGAAGATAGATATAGAGATAGAAGAAGAAGAAGAAGAAGAAGAAGAAGAAGAGAGAGAGAGAGAGAGAGAGAGAGAGAGAGAGAGAGAGAGAGAGAGAGAGAGAGAGAGAGAGAGAGAGAGTATTAAGCATTAAGATTATTTTCATGAAATGAGGTCATGTAGTCGGCGAAGCATTTTAGAAATTAATTATCTGTAATGCATCCCAGACAGATAATTCCTTTGATGAAAATACTTATTATTCCTTCTCTCATTACCGGAGTATTCCATTAATAATTGCGTCCTGAAGGTGTCTACATTTCGGCTCAGATAACATTTCTTGATCATGGTAATATATATCGAAATGAATAATATATTCACGTAATAATCCATTAATGTTTGTTAGTTGACCAGATGAAATTCCTGATGGAAATCTAAACTGGAAACTATTGAACGATTTCGACCCCAAAGCCATGCATTTAAAAGTAGGCTTTCAGGGCTTATTGGAATAAAAGATATTATAATCGTATAATGTTTAATTCTTTTTTTTTGTGTGGAGATTTTGGTCCAATTCAGATATTATTACAGTATATATATATATATATATATATATATATATATATATATATATATATATATATATATATATATATATATATATATATATATATATATATATACTTTTCCGCAAAAAAACTAACTCTAATAGGGAATTTGAATCTAAAATGGTATATGAAATACACAATAAGGCAATCTAGAAAACAAATAGTTAGATAAAGTAAACGGACGAATTTGAAATACACATATCTTCATCACATAATACACGTAGGGAAACATACAATATATTGCTATATCAATTGGATAAGAAAATTAATTTAACTGGCATTCTAACCATGATTAATTCACATGGTTCATTTAAACAACAGATATTACTGTATATATATATATATATATATATATATATATATATATATATATATATATATATATATATATATATTATCATAAAGAATGTATAAACTTGTTACTCAGTCAAAAAAAAAGATAAGAAAAATAAAACTTACATTCTTATACTCAGGTAAAGTTAACCTAAATTCAGACCATCATCAGTTGATTCAACCTTTCCTCACAAACGAAGCTAAAGAGTAAAAATTATTCAGATTCCGTAAATGAATAAATTTAAACGACTCTTTTATATATACAAATAGAATGAAAATAATTTCCCCCCAGATAATCTGAGCTTTTTATTTTCCATATCCCAAATGAATCTAATTTCTTTGCGTAGGACAAACCCAGATGCATCTCCCAGAACAATTGGTGATTCAGAAGGCGATGTTTGTTAAGCAAATCTCGATTCTTGTGAACAAAAGCTTCTTTCACTTGATTCATGTCTTTGAACACCCGAATGTGTGTGTTTATAAATGTTTGTTTTTCTATTTATTTCGTTATATATTTTATCTTTAATCCTTCCGTTTCCTTCTTATTAATATATACCCTCTCATATATGAGTTATTGGGGGTATTTTAGAAGTCTTGGGTAACAAATTTTCTTTGATGAGGTCATTCAAAATATTTGGAAAAGTATTTTAAGGTAATGAAAGAGTAGTCATGGTAGTAAACAGCCAATTATAGATGTATACACTGCGTGTCTTTGTGTGTATATCGCTGTATATACGAATCAGTGTATGTTTGGATATACAGTCGTCCTTTGCACTCCATTTCATCTATACATCATAATATTTTAGAATTTTTCTTGTAGATTTAAAAATGAAAATAAAAAAAGTTTCCTAATTTTCTTCGTCTTCTTCCTTTCAGCTTTCTTCAATGCTTCCATAATTCTGATTCCAGATGCAAATCATGACTCCTTCTCTGTCCCAACACACAAACAATATATCTTCGGTTGAAGACGTGACGAGGAAACATTAATCATTCGGAGAGATTTCATCATATATATTATATATGAGAAATTTATTTTGGGTTATTAGATTTTTACGATATATACTTTTTTTACGTTTAGACATTTTATATCAATATATATTTTTTCTTTTTATTAAGAATTATGAATTTACTTTCATTTGAATCCATTTCGAATCTTTTTGTTTGTTTTCTGAACTATATATTTTTAAGTCTCTATAAACATCTAAGGATAAATTTCGTTCAATTAAGCAAATTAATTGAACGAAAGCCTATTCTATTACTCTTTCGAAATTGTTTCTCACTTTTAAAGTAAAAACAAGTAATCCAGTAGGGTCGTTGGTCTTGGTATTTGGGTAGGGCTCAGCATCTTATTCTATTAACGTATTTTTACCCATTTTGTATGGGGGTAAGCACGCTTGCCTTCTTTTGAAGGGCTTTGCATTGGCTTTGTGGTAGAGTGTAGTCCCGATTGACTGTCTTGCCTGTGTGACGAGCCAAGAGTAGAAGGTTGTGACTCAGTTGCTTTCATCTCCCCTTTGAGTCACAACCTACTCTTGGCTAGTCACACAATCGTATATAATAACATTTCTCTTTTTTGTATATATACACACTAGGTCCCACCAAGAAGGTCACAAAATACAACATGCTTTTTATTTGTCCAACCGGCAACCGGTTCTGTTAACATGTTGTTAACAATGAGAAATAGGTAGACAGGTTCATGCAAGTAGCTGTCAGTGCGAGGGGAGAGCGAAGATACAAAAGATAATATAAACAAAAAAGAGAAATGTCGTTATTATGTACGATCGTGTGACACCCGGTTGGTACACCTGACATCGCTTAGAACCCGGTAGCGTATGTTCATGTGTTTTACCAGTCACCAGCATCCTTCTTCCTACCAGTAGTGTATGTCCATGTGTTGTACCAGTCACCAGCATCCTTCTTCCTAGCTGCGAGGAGTCCTGATGCAGTGAGGTCGACAGTTAGAGACGTATAAGGTGTCTGGTATGTTTTTAGAAGTTGCTGGAGTGGCTTTGTTTGTGTGTGTAGCCCAGAACGCTTACTAATTACATCCCATTTAGATATTAATGATAATTGGGGATATGTAAGCTATATATATATATATATATATATATATATATATATATATATATATATATATATATATATATATATATATATATATATAAAATTCTGTTTGCAGTGTCATGTCAAATCCCTACTCATCCATTATCATCTAAATCTAAGGTGATTCTGGAACTGGAATTGAATTGAGACAATTTCTCTACATATAAAATAGCAAAGACATTGAACAGATTTCCAGTGGATATATTAAAAAGTAACATGGTAAATGAGTTCAAGAATATGTTAGACAAGATCATAAGAACTCTCTAAATACTTAAAGTGAATCGCTCTACCCAAGAGCTAGTGGAGTCTACGTAGATGAGCTAGAAAGTCTTTGAGACATCCAAAATCCTTGTCAGTCCTTGTAACTCCTTGTAATTCATATCACCTATATGTGATTTAGAGAATAATAGATTACTATTATAAATCGTAACCTGAATTGCACATAAAGGAAGAAGGATTTCTTTCAGAGTAACTATAACCAAAGATATATTAATCCCATTTATATCCCTCCGTTGAAATGACAAGACCCTTTTATCCTTCTGGGAATCCGTAAGCCAAAGGAGACATAGGATCAGAGACGCGGTTCAAGTTCGACTCTTCTCCAAATCTATCTGGGATGAAATTCGTCCATCAACACATCTGCTTCTCAAAATGATTGATGGGGGTCATATGGGGATTGGGGCGAGTCTAGTTCTACGAGATATCTATGGAAGGCCAAAACATAGATGACCATATATCGCTGTCCAATTTACTCAGGGAATTAGTTAGTAGATAGAAGCATTTGAGAGTAAAGATTATGAAGGGAATTGATGTCTGTATCAATTAATACGTTTGTCCAAATTATCGAAGGAAACAGAACATTGAACAACGATAAAGATTAAATCAGTTTATTTAAGGAAAAAAATTCATATAGGGCAAAATAAGTTTTTAAAGATTCATTTATATCTTTGAATACTTCTTTCATCAATCTTACAATTAATTAAGGGACCCAACCCATATATATGTATATATATATATATATATATATATATATATATATATATATATATATATATATATATATATATATATATATATATATATATATATAAGTGTACATATATTTATATATATATATATATATATATATATATATATATATATATATATATATATATATATATATATATATATATATATATATATATATATATTTATATATATATATATATATATAGTCCAACACCCAACCAAATAATTAAAGAAACTCCCATATTCACGAGGGAGAGAGAGAGAGTTATGTAGTTAATTCTAAAATCATTGTCACACCTACGCCCAGATATTTTAGGATAGATCTTCCGACGACATTGGCGAAGGAACCGTACTGCATGCGTACTGTATCCACAGCGTCCTTGCGTATGTCCGCATCCTTCAAGAGTGATCCGCCCTCATCCACAACCAAATATTTATAGTTATGGCATCCTCCAATGGATTAGCCAATCCACGTAGAAAAGGAAAAGCCTGTGCCACAATCCGTACTCTATCCGACGAAAATACATTGGAACTACATAGAGTACGGAAATGGAAATGCTCTCATATATCCTTATTTTTGGGCTCAAGCCATGTCGTCCTGATGGAAGTTCCTATAGGGTAGCTTCCTAGGGTATATTACAACTACGGCGATATTCCCAGAGAATTTACCTTAAGGTACCAGAATTCTAACTCCTGGAGCGAGTATCCCTCGTGAAAGGGATATCGCGACATATCAGAGGACGTATTCTAGACACGCCACATGGCAATCTACATCCTGGACAGAGATTTCGTCTCGTAGGAGGTGATTGGCGAGATACGAATTCGGGAAAGAAAAAGGGGAGCCGCTCCCAAGGCTTCCCTATCCTCCGATTCGTATGCGTGTCTGGCGCCAATCCTGGCGCCATCTGTATTCCTTTTTGCGTAGCTTAACAACTCGGTGTTTTTTCCTGTTTTTCTCGCAAATCTTGGATTTATTCTACTTTTCATGGCTTCTCCGTCTTCGTCGGCCTCTGATAAGTTGAGTATAGTGTCTTTTATGTATAAATGTAGGCTCTTGGTAAAATTTTGAGTGAATAATAGGATTAATCTTTGATACAAGAGCCGTTGCCTACCAGAGGCGTCCTGGATGCTGTCGCTCGCTAGGTATAAATTAGTTAGTCAGAGCGACATTCCTGGTTGTTTTGCTTTAATAAATTTTAGCTATTTAGCATTACATAGGATTTCCTTTCGTGCTTAGTATTATTTGGCGAAGTATTCGCCATTCTGGCCTACGCTAGGCCATGTAGCCTAGTCGTTTGGTCCTAGTACTTCATGCATGATTATGGTTTTTCCGAGTGTAATTAAAATTTTATTGAAGCTTTAGGCTATATTTTATACATTTTAGACTGTGTGGAATATTTCCAAGATAGTATACGAGTGAGTTTCGGTGATTTAGGTAATCGATTCTCTTGGTGCCTAGGCTAGTTGCTTATGGAGCCTTAGTATACTTTATCATACTCCCCGGTTGCTTTCTTTTCTTCGGAGAAGGTATGCAATCCCTTTCCCTCTGTTTAAGCCTTGGGCTTATCCCTAAGTGGTTTTTTCCGAATTTATTTTCGATAAAACTATACTGGGGTGTTACTGTACCTTCCTGTTCCTGAAGTATGGTTCAAGAGGGACAGAACAACAGAGTTTTTTAGTCTGAGTCTGTGTTGTCTGGCTTGGGGCTGAGTCCCCCTCGCTGACCTAACACAGACAAAGGGAGCTTAGCTCCCTTAGGTCACTACCGAAGGTTTCTGTGGATATGATTCCTTCTTTTGTGATCTACCAGACTAGTCCTTGTTGCTGTTCTCGGGGGAGGATAAGTTCTTTCCCTGGGAGTAGCAACGCCTTCCTTGCTTTGGTGCTCTGGGAGCTGGCAAGTATTGCTGGCCTTCCCCCTTAGATCTCCCTTAGGCTAAGATAAGTTTCTTAGCTGAGGGTGATCTGTCACTAAAGCAAGGTTGGCAGGACCCTCTTGTCCCTTCCCCCTCTTTCTCCGTAATGGCCGAGCCATTACTGTACTGTACGTCGTTCTACATCTGGACCTAGTATAGGTTAGGATGTGGAATTGACTCAGCCCCTTGCCGGCCGGCAGAGCTGCTGGCCGGCAAGGGTCTTATGTTTTCGAGTGCTGCCCGGACCTCTCTTGGTCCCTCATCCATGCCTGCCTGTAGAGCCAGACGGCATTGGTCAGGAAGCCTGAATTAGTTTCTCCCCTTCCTTATATGCACTCTTTCGGTTGCCGGGCTTGGAGGTTGTGTACACTCTTATCCCGGCATCCATTCTATTTTTCTTCTAGTGCTGTACCTGACCCGGCTGCCGGCCTATGAGGCCGTCTGCCGGCCTATGAGGCCGGCAGCCTGGCAGGTGTAGTCCTCTGGTTCTTTTGCTGCCGGCTGGCATCGGTCTTGTACCTTTGCCGGCCGGCTTATGTCAGCCCTTGTCTGCCGGTCACCAAGAGTGTGGCCGGGAGCTGGGTACTACCTTGTGTAGTTGCTGGCCAGCAGCCATTGCCGGCCAACATTGGCTGTTACCGGCCGGCAGTTGCTGCCGACCGGCACATGCATTTGAACCAGAGTGCTGCCGCCTTATAGCTGTTAAGTAGTATACTTTAAAGCTAGTTGTGGTGTGTGCCGGCCGGCAAAGGCAGGCCGGCACACATCCCCCTATACTGTACTAGTATTCTTCAGTATAACATATACAGTAAGAAGAAAACTATGGTAAGGGTTTTGGTACAGCACTGTGTCTTCTAACACTATTGTGTTTTCTTGCACATCCCTTTGCTGTTGCCCTACAGATAGGAAGCTGAGTTCTTTCCTGTCTATTATCCAGGATTTTAAAATCATTGCTTAGGTGTGAGCTCCACCTGTTTCCTCTGGAAACCTTGCATTGGTTACTCTAGAAGAGATAAACCATTTTGATTTTATTATCTGGAAGGAAGCAACAATGGGTTGTGAGGGAAACACAAGCGTGTGTCTTTCATTTATGAATTGTTATGCTATACTATGCATATCCAGTGATACATAGTTCACTTGATACTCATGGAAATTTCTTCTCTTTACAGGAGGACCCTCCGAAGTGCGGAAATGTTTTCTGCAACGTCCGCAGCAAGAACCTCTGCAGACATGAGTGCTGTAGGAGACACGCAGCATGCGCTGTCTCCAAAGATGATCTCCAGTATTTGGACCCTCAGGTATGTACTGTATGCACTAACCTGATTACTGAGGCTTTTGATTCCCCTAGAACGGCGGAATCAAGGGATATAGCAAGGGAGAAGCTTCGTACCTGGGTAAGGGGCTTCAAAAAGAACACCTCTGGCCCTTATCTTCCAAGTGAAAAGATGAGGGCGTATCTTTTTCCCCAGGCATCAGCTGATGCAGTGATTCCCCAGCCTCAAGAGGAGATCCCTCAAGATCAAGTCCAGGTGGACGTGGAAGTCGCAGTCGCGATGCAAGACATCCAGTTAGATGACAGGATGTCTGACTTGGACGAACATTTGGAACAAGACCTCCTGGCAGAAGGTCAGGATGAAGTTCAAACCCCGGATGTCGTAGAGAATGAGGTCGACGAGGTGTCAGCTACTCCGGTTCAGATTCCGGAGCCTATCCCCTCAACATCGGCCGGTCTCCCAGTAGAACTGGGACAGGCCCTCTCTTCGATTGTTGGAATGATCCAACAAATGCAGAAGGAGAATCAGGAGAAGGTGGCTGCTATGGAACTGCGTATGCAGTCCCTGGCAGAATTACATGGGCCCTGGAAAAGGCTCAATGTGAAAGACCTTCCCTTATGCTCAGATGCTAACCCATGGAGGTATGCTGAGCACATGCCGATGACGACTGGAAAGATCGTCATCTCGGATAAGCTGGGTTCAGTTCCCCTAGAGGAGGTGGAATTCTGGCCCAGCAAGGCATCATATCCGGACTGCTATGTCCGGCTGAGAAAAGAACCAGCTTCAAGGGAGGAGACAGAGCCGAAGGAGGTCATAATTATGGACCACGCTAAGGCTCAAGCCCTACTTTCATCCTCGATGAAAGAGAGGGGCTTCTCTAACTCGAAGGTAGCTGCATTGAGCAAGAAGCTCCCTTCTTTTGTGTCCTCTCCTGCTAGAGCCTTCCCATTTTTACAGAAAGGGTTTGCGGCTGTCCTAAAGGCAGTCGAGGCCGGCAAGCCTTGCCCCTCCTTGAGGAGTGTAAACCTTTGTCGCTGGCCCTGCCTATGGACCACAAAGACTGGAAGGATGTCCATCTGACGTTCTCAGTGGAAAGTTGGAGGCTGATATTGCCGGACGGTAATTCGGCGAGGACCTCCCCAAGCTGTCCGACTCTCTTTTACGAAGAGAGTTCGAGACAAAAGAAAGACTGGCTGCCTCAGTGTCTCATCAGACTACTCTTGAGACGATGGCAAGTGACCCCAAGGTCCATGAAATGTTCATGGTGGTGGCTAAGTCTCACCTAGCCACAGTGACGAAGGACCTTTATAGCTTCGTCAAGGCAAGGAGAGCTTGCAGGGAGTTCGTGTTCACCGGGGCTACGGTGAGACACGAGCCAAGGAAGTTAATCTCCTCCAACATTTGGGGAAAAGACCTTTTCCCTACCGATGTGGTCAAAGAAGTTGTTGATAAGGCCGCCGTGGAGAATAGAAACCTTCTCCAGAAGTGGGGCCTGGCTATCAAAAGAAAGTCTTCCCCGGATGAGGGTCCTCAACCAAAGAGGAAGAATATGAGGACTAGGCTACCGTCTCGGCCAGCCAAGCCTTTTAGACAGCAACAGCAACTGCAATTGCCATTGCCTCCAGTGCCCCAGATGGTGGCACAAACCCCGACTACTTTTCAGTGGGTACCCCAGGCTGTGCCAGGTCAGTCAACCGCATTCACCCCAACGTTCGAAGGACAGTCTTCTTCCTTTCGTGCAAAACCTAGAGGAGCAGCCAGAGGCTCGTCTAGGCGCCCCTCAAGGGGAAGGGGATTCAGAGGTGGTCGTGGTCAGGGAGGCAAGACCTCAGGACGGCAGTCCAAGTGAAACGATACCGGTAGGAGGGAGACTGATGAAATTTTGGGATCGCTGGACCTTCGATCCCTGGGCCCAAAGCCTACTCAAGAATGGACTGGGCTGGAGCTGGTACAGCACTCCACCCCCGTGCCTTCAGTTTTTCCAACACTCCACCCCCGTTCTGGAGGAGTACGTTCAAGAACTGTTGGAGAAAAAGGTGATCCTAAAGGTGAAGTCCATCAAATTCCAAGGGAGGCTGTTTTGTGTTCCCAAGAAAGACTCGGAAAAGCTCAGAGTCATTCTGGACTTGTCGCCACTCAACAAGTTCATAGTGAATTGCAAATTCAAGATGCTAACACTGCAACACATAAGGACCTTACTGCCCAAGAGGGCATACTCAGTCTCTATAGACTTGTCAGACGCCTATTGGCACATTCCAATCAGCCGTCGACTCTCCCCCTACCTAGGGTTCAGGCTACAACGGAGACTATACGCCTTCAGAGCCATGCCATTCGGGCTAAACATAGCCCCAAGGATTTTCACGAAGCTTGCGAGCGCAGCTCTCAAACAATTACGCCTAAAGGGAATTCAGGTAGTAGCCTACCTGGACGACTGGCTGGTGTGGGCAGCATCCGAGAACGAATGCTTGCAAGCTTCCAGTCAGGTGATCCAGTTCCTAGAGTACCTAGGCTTCAAGATCAACAGAAAAAAGTCTCGACTTTCTCCATCCCAAAAGTTCCAGTGGCTGGGAATCCACTGGGACCTTTTGTCACACAGTTTCTCCATCCCAACGAAGAAAAGGAAGGAGATAGCGGGCTCTGTCAAGAGACTTCTAGATTCCGAAAGGATATCAAGACGCGAACAGGAGAGGGTACTAGGCTCTCTCCAGTTTTCTTCAGTGACAGACCCAGTGCTAAGAGCACAGCTAAAGGATGCAACCGGAGTTTGGAGAAGGTATGCATCAAACGCGCGAAGAGATCTGAGAAGACCAGTGCCGCCTCGGCTACGTACTCTTCTCAGGCCTTGGTCCCAAGCCAGACATCTAAAGAAGTCGGTTCTTCTTCAGCCACCTCCCCCGTCGATGACGATTCACTCAGACGCCTCAAAGGAGGGATGGGGAGGTCACTCTCATCGGAAAAAAGTCCAAGGGACTTGGTCCAAGCTATTCAGGACCTTTCATATAAACTTTCTAGAAGCTATGGCAGTGCTCCTTACCTTAAAGAAAGTCTCCCCGCGTCACTCGATCCACATAAGATTGGTGATGGACAGCGAGGTGGTTGTGAGATGCTTGAATCGACAAGGGTCGAGGTCACCACCTCTCAACCAGGTGATGTTAGCCATTTTCCGATTGGCGGAAAAGAAGAAGTGGTACCTGTCGGCAGTTCACCTTCAAGGGGTCCGCAATGTGACAGCGGACGCTCTATCCAGGTTCACACCGATAGAGTCGGAATGGTCCTTAGACGCAGGATCATGCTCCTTCATTCTGAATCAAGTCCCAGAACTGCAGATAGACCTCTTTGCGACGAAAGACAACAAGAAGTTGCCCCTGTACGTGTCCCCGTACGAGGACCCCTTAGCGGAAGTAGTGGACGCGATGTCCCTCGACTGGAACAGATGGTCCAGGATTTATCTGTTCCCTCCTCACAACCTTCTGTTGAGGGTCCTCAACAAACTGAGATCCTTCAAGGGAGTAGCGGCAATAGTGGCCCACAAGTGGCCGAACAGTATGTGGTTCCCCTTGGCGTTGGAACTACAGATGAAGTTTGTGCCGCTACCACATCCAGTTCTGACCCAGCGAGTCCAGAAGTCGACTGTCTGCGCTTCATTACAGAAAACCCGGACCCTGCAGCTCATGATTTTCTCGCCCTTGCGGTGAGAAAGCGTTTCGGGATTTCGAAAGCCAGCATAGACTTCCTAAGGGAATATAATTGCAAATCGACTAGAAGGCAATATGAGTCATCTTGGAGAAAATGGGTGGCCTTTGTAAAGGCAAAGAATCCGCAGGAGATCTCAACAGACTTCTGCTTATCTTTCTTCATCCACCTCCATGGCCAAGGGTTGGCAGCTAACACGATTTCAGTGTGTAAATCTGCTTTGATGAGACCCATTTTATTTGCCTTCCAGATCGACCTAGGTAACGAGATCTTTAATAAAGTTCCGAAAGCCTGCGCTAGGCTCAGACCTTCAGCACCTCCAAAGCCCATCTCATGGTCTTTAGACAAAGTTCTTCATTTCGCCTCCCTGTTGAGCAATGAAGAATGTGCGTTAAAGGATTTGACGCAAAAAGTTATTTTCCTATTTGCACTCGCGTCTGGGGCCAGGGTTAGTGAGATCGTAGCCCTCTCGAGAGAGGCAGGTCGTGTTCAGTTCCTGGATGGGGGGGATCTGAACCTGTTTCCGGATCCTACGTTTCTCGCCAAGAATGAGTTACCCACCAAAAGGTGGGGTCCCTGGAGAATCTGCCCTCTGAAAGAAGATGCATCTCTATGCCCAGTAGAATGCCTAAAGGTCTATCTTCGTAAAACTTCAGACTTCAATGGTGGTCAACTATTCAGGGGAGAAACATCAGGCTCAAATTTATCTCTGAATCAACTCAGAGCGAAAATCACATATCTTATTCGCAGAGCGGATCCTGACAGTACACCCGCAGGTCACGATCCGAGGAAAGTTGCCTCATCCCTAAATTTCTTTAATTGTATGGATTTTGAACATCTCCGTTCATACACGGGCTGGAAGTATTCCAGGGTGTTCTTTCGCCACTATGCGAAGCAAGTAGAGGAACTAAAGAGATCTGTGGTAGCAGTGGGTCGTGTAGTTAACCCTACTGTTTAACTCTGCGAGGAACAGTGGTCTTAATTGGGACGATTAAGTCCAGGGTGAGTGTGTAGGTACATACTGTACTACAAACTAAATGAGGGCACCAAGTGCCTACATAGACTGTTCCTTCTTTCAAAGGTGAACCTAGCATAAGTACAGACATGTGTGCCGAGCGTTTCTAACGCTAATGTGATTGATTTGTAATACAGACTTTTATGACTTGATACCTCGGTATCGTATTAAAGTGGCGTTTAATGGTTTTTCTTTCAGATAAACAAGTTCTGTTTACTATCATACTTATGCTTAAAGTTTTGGGTTATCCTCTTTTATATATATATATATATATATATATATATATATATATATATATATATATATATATATATATATATATATATATATATATATATATATATATTTGTTGTTAACCTGTCTGTTTATTGTCTGTCAATAAACTTGTTCTTGAGAACCTTGCGTCTCTTTCACCTGTGTCAATTTATTGGTATAATTGAGCATTTAATTCTATGTATCTTATCTGGGATAATTCTGGTAGAATTGTTCTGTTATGCAAGCTATGTTGCATTGGTTTATGTAGTCCCCTAATGGGAGGACTCCGTCCCATAAAGGGACGAGGGCGGTTTTATTAGTTTCTTCCTATGCGGATATAAACCTTTGTCCAATACAAGTATTGTGCGGATTACTGGTCAATATATATTGACGCAGTGGTTTTATACAAACTATGCTTTACTTAATATAGGGCGAGACCACTATATTTGCTTGCCTGGTATTCATACATAGGTATATGTACTCTTCGAGACTTTTCCAGAGTCTAGTAGGACTCTTCCCTGTAGGGGGCAGGAAGCTGTAACATAGTTTATAGTTAGTTGAAAAGATGTATAACGGTAACATCTTAGGTCTCTAGGTCTAGTCGACCGGGAAAAAATTACCTCCGGGGAGTACGGCACGTTCTGAGAATCCACAGATACAGTAATGCTCTGGTACACTTCCATCAGGACGACATGGCTTGAGCCCAAAAAACGGATTTTGAGCGAAGCGAAAAATCTATTTTTGGGTGAGATGGCCATGTCGTCCTGATGGACCTGCCCTTGCCTTTCTAAGAAAGGGCTGTAGGACCCCTCCCTACATACAGTATCTGTAGCACCTCGTGTACGCTACAAGGAATACAGATGGCGCCAGGCACCCATACGAATCGGAGGATAGGGAAGCCTTGGGAGCGGCTCCCCTTTTTCTTTCCCAAATTCGTATCTCGCCAATCACCTCCTACGAGACGAAATCTCTGTCCAGGATGTAGATTGCCATGTGGCGTGTCTAGAATACGTCCTCTGATATGTCGCGATATCCCTTTCACGAGGGATACTCGCTCCAGGAGTTAGAATTCTGGTACCTTAAGGTAAATTCTCTAGGAATATCGCCGTAGTTGTAATATACCCTAGGAAGCTACCCTATAGGAACTTCCATCAGGACGACATGGCCATCTCACCCAAAAATAGATTTTTCGCTTCGCTCAAAATCCGTTTTCTAGCTTTGTTTTCTCCTTTCTTCTCTTGTAAACTATCCGAATGAAAAGTGGCTTATATTCGTCTCCATATTGTCACGTCCGTACTCACAAAGTAGCTATTCATGGCTTCCGTACGTAGGTGCAATAGTGGTTTAACAGTCATGCCTTCTCCATCAAAAGTCGAATTCATCCACTATTTTAGAAGTTATATTCAATCTCTAATCAGATTGTGGAATGATCTTTATAATTTGACAATCTAACTTGTAGAATTTCATAATTTCAAGCTTTTTAATAATTTTTTCTCTGTTGAACATTTTGACAAGAGTCTCGTTTTATAGATAATATTCGATCTATTCGAATGTTCTTTCTTATACTGTTTTTTCTTCATTAGGCATTACTTAGATAGCGTACAGTTAATATTCCTTGTGACTCGAAACTTCCCCCATAAGGATTTGATTTAAATAATGAGGGTTTCCTTTCCGTCTTTTGGTTTCAAATACAAATAATTTATTTAAAAAAACTTAGCAGAAAAACTTCAAAAGATCAGATGATAAAAAGGAATATATAGAAATTAATTATAATGAGGAAATATTATAATGTTTGTTGTTGTTGTTGTTGATGATGTTGTCTATATCTGGTTGCGTTGACTTAGTTATATTCAGGTTCATAAATGTAATCGTGAATATTAATTGCTTAGCGAATGTCCTTCACACCTGGTATCTCCGTGAACAACATCTTTAGACAGGGGAGTAATTAAGGTAATAATTGGTAGACAGAATTGGGCTTTGAAATGTTCGTTCCTTTATGAAAGGAAAACTTAATAATGAAGACTTTAACAGGAAAACCATTAACGAAGGAAATTGGTTAGATATTAAACGATGGAAATATAATTCTGAATTAGCATGGCAGTATGCTATAGAAACTATACATTTAATTGGTATAGTACTGCACTTGGACAAATATACATCTTATATGACCACAGTGATCCATAATAGAATGTATAATTATTAAGGATTCATGATACGGTTTAATTGCATTTATGTATGTATGTATGTATGTATATATATATATATATATATATATATATATATATATATATATATATATATATATATATATATATATATATATATATATATATATATATATATATATATATATTGTATGTATATATGTATGTATGTCTTCAAACGAGAGACCTTAAAATGTTATGTATCATAACATCTCAATATATTTGAACCCATTTCAATATTTCCCTAAATTCAACGACTATCGTACCTTTATTGGAAAAGTCTCTGGTGACACATGATCGCTTAGAACTTTAAAAAAGGAATAAATATTTCATCGGAATTTCCCTTCAGTAAAGGATTCGGAAACTTTTAGGAACCGAATCTAAAGTTTTCACACTTTCTTCAATATTCCAACTTTGTCTCCTCAAGTTATGGTTTATTTGTGCATTTAGGCAACATCAAATTAGGTGAGTTGAAATATCTATCAGTGAATAATTAGTAGTCAATATCAAACTCCTAAAAATTTAAGCTTTATAGAAATTAGATGAATAGAAAAAGTATATATTTGTAATGTTATTATCAAATCATTTCATAATATGCAAACAATCCATATTGAACGATCCGTAATAACACGAAAGAACCTCAATTTTCTCTACACTGAACGAACCACACAAACAGAAATCGTGTCAAGTGAATCCTTTGCGTCAATATCCTTATAGATATCCTTTGGGGTGGAAAGGAGTGTGCATGGAAGGATGAGGGTTTGGGAGAACTTGCAAAATCCTGCAGATGAGGAAATGTAGCGAGATCCTTTTGATGCAATATCCTTTACTCTAACAAAGATCTTTGGGAATAAAAGTAATGGAAACATGGGAGTTTGGATAAGAGACAGCAAAGGCTTAGCAATGAATATGTTTCAAAAGATAAAAAAAATTTTCAATCTATTATTATTATTATTATTATTATTATTATTATTATTATTATTATTATTATTATTATTATTATTATTGCTAGCTAAGCTACAACCTTGGTTGGAAAAGGGTTCCAACAGGAAATATCTGTTTTGAGGTTGTTACTTCTTTTAAAATATATTATTTTAATTTTCATTACTCTTCATATCATTTATTTATTTCCTTTTTGCTTTTCCTCACTAGGCTACTTTTCCTGTTGGAGCCCTCTCATAACTAAGGTTGTAGCTTAGCTAGCAATAATAATAATATTAATAATAATAATAATAATAATAATAATAATAATAATAGTAATAATATATATATATATATATATATATATATATATATATATATATATATATATATATATATATATATATATATATATAAATATATACTGTATATATATATATATATATATATATATATATATATATATATATATATATATATATATATATATATATATATATATATATACTGTATATATATATATATATATATATATATATATATATATATATATATATATATATATATGTATATATATACATATATATATATATATATATATATATATATATATATATATATATATATATATATATATTTATATATATATATATATATATATATATATATATATATATATATATATATATATATATATATAAAGAGAAGTCCTTGTCTCTACGAAGAGTGTTATCCCCCCAAATAATTCGTCTTTACTACTGCTGCTAAAAGTCTGGAGGAATCTTTTCAACTTTAGTTGGACTTTCAATTACTTTGTTTCCTGTTGTCCGTCAACCCTGAAGACCAGACTTCCATTCCTAACAAGATATTTATTTTTTTCTGTCATTAAAGAATTATTTTGAAATTAGGTATTTATTTTATTCAAAATATTATTCACTGATGATCTAAAAGGTAGATACATATATAATGTAGATAGATACACAAGTATAACAGATAAGTATATGGACTGGTATTTAGATAATTAGTAAGAAGATAGATTGATATGTACGTAAGTATAATAATGGGTAATTGAATACATATCCAAACACCTTTCAGGAACGAAAAACTCTAACTTTAATTGTGAATTGAAATATAAAATATATAATATAAAAACAGAATGGAAAACTAGAGAAAACAAATAACTCTTAGAATTCGATTAACTAAAAGAACGAAATTGAAATACATAAATCTTCATCACACAATATACGTAAATAAACACAATCTATTGACTTATCAATTGGATAAGAAAATTGATTTTACTGACTTTCTTACCCAGAGGAGTTCGCATTACCCATTTAGTCAACAGATGATGTTTCTTATTGCTATTGAAATTTATATCGCAATTGGGCAATTTAAAGTCTTGCTGTTTCAAAGAATCTGTAAAATTTACTTATTGGTCAAAAGGAAAAATCTTACATTGTTATACTCAGGTCAAGTTGACCTTCATTCAGACCACCAATAACTAATCGAACCTTTCCTCACAAAACGAAGCTTAAAAATAAGAAATATTCTGATTCTATAAATAAACAAATATAAACCATCTTTTTTATATTTATATAAAAAGAAAAAACAAATCCCTTTAGACAAGCATAACTTTTTCTTTTCCCTATCCCAAATGGTTCTAATTTCTTTGCGTAGGCCAAACCCAGATG
>NC_090749.1:79571937-79599437 GCF_036898095.1 Palaemon carinicauda | reverse complement strand
ATATGATGATGATGACTGATAGCGTAATCAAATGTGAAGGTAGAGTTTCCTAAATAATCTACTTTAACCAAAACTAACGTTTTCTTTCAGTATAACCTTAAGATTGATTAAGAAAAAATAAAGTCGACTTCTTGAACTAATCCAGCAAATAGTCTGGAACTAAGATATCTGCATTTTCAGTATATAGCCAGAAAGGATTCCTGGATAGAGAAGAGCATCCCTTCGAAATCAAGGAAGCTTTTGACTAACTGACTCTCTGTCATATCATATCATGTCTGTTATTGCAATGTTTCTGATGACTGGGGAGTGTGGAATCCATCTCGCTTGAAAGATTCATTCCATAAAAAATATCTCGAGCCTTTTGGGTTTTCCATTCATGGTCAAATCCAAGATATAAACATTGATTGTTATTGGATAAAGGTTGTTGTACAATTATCCAATGCTATCTCTGCAACAATCCATTTTGCCTTATCTAGATAACTCAATTTAAGCAGCAGTTGATTGTTCAATCCAAGAAATGGATATTGCTTATTATTGGATGAAGGGGGTTCTCCAATTATCCAGTTATCCAGTTGATCGTGAAGATGTTAAACTTGGAAAGAATAGATGTAAATATGAGTTATTGGAAGTGATATAAGAAATATTTTTTAAAGAAAAAAGCAAAATACTATAAAAAGAATAAGTGTTACATAGTTGACGTTGAAGAAATTGTCAATAATAATAATAATAATAATAATAATAATAATAATAATAATAATAATAATAATAATAATAATAATAATAATAGATAAAATGGTTGTAACAATATTTCCTGGCCTTTGGAGACATATGTTTTTAGTTCCTAGATTTTTGTAATTATTTACACTTGAAGGATTTATGTAATAATTCCTACTCTCCTTAGACGAGTCACACACTCGAATAATATTTACCCTAGCAATGCCTTCCCTACCACCCCCCCCCTCCCCATTCCCCCTCTTAACCATTATAACTGATATCAAAACTGCTTGAGCACAAAGAGACTTTGAAAGTAGCCTTGGAAGCAGTAAACAAACGTAAAAGTACCATGAAAAGCGAGTATTGTTTAAAGCTATATAGAACATTCGAGGTCTGAATTAAGGTGTTTTACTAAAGTCTATTTGGGGAGTAAAGTCGCAAATAATCCTGATTACATATATATATATATATATATATATATATATATATATATATATATATATATATGTGTGTGTGTGTATATATATATATATTTATATATATATATACAAATATATACATATGTATATATATATATATATATATATATATATATATATATATATATATATATATATATGTATATATGTACATATATATACATATACACATATGTATGTATATACATATATACACACACACACACACACACATATATATATATATATATATATATATATATATATATATATATATATATATATATATATATATATATATGTATGTATGTATGTATGTACATATACACACATATGTATGCATAAAATATATATATATATATATATATATATATATATATATATATATATATATATATATATATATATATATATGTGTGTGTGTGTGTGTGTGTGTGTGTGTGCATGTGTGTGCATGTATGTATGTGTAAATACATATATCCAATCATACACTCATGATGCACAGTGAGCCAAGAAGAATGTATATTATATTTCCCAATAAATTCCTTCCGCTTCGTATCCAACTTCTCTTGAATTCCCAAATAAACTTTCTCTATTCAAGTCCTTTGGAAAACAGAATGATATTGGACTTCTATTTCGGTGGTTGGGGAGGGGGAGGCGCCCCTCGAATACGGGTTAGGAAGACCTCCTCCTCAAGATGTTATGTCTTGAGGAATGTGGTGACAACACAGGGTAGATAGAGAGAAAGGTAAGTAGATATATCGATAGGTATTTGGATTTCAATAAATAATGATAAATAGATAGATAGATGAAAGAGTGATAGATAAAAAGTAGTTTAAATTATGTAAATTTAGAGAATTATGCAAATATATAGATCACATTTTTATATTTTACATATCTTTCAAATATCTGAAAACAAATTATTCAATATTTTCAATTACAAATCACTAAATGTAAGTAAAAGCTACATAACTGTAATTTCATCAAGCATTTTTTTCTACCTTAGTATACTGTATATTTTCCTCTCCTTTCAGATTAATATAAAAGTAAATATCTCCAGCAGATGTTTACCTCTCGACAATAGTTGCCAGTGAATGTTTTTTACAGACGTAATTTAGGAAAAGAAATACTTGAGAGATGTTTTGAGATCAGATGGAGGAAGACCATTAAGAGGATGAGTGTGTGAGATTTCCTCTGCCCATTATTATGTTGGCTCTTCCATTAGGGCGTGGAAGGACTAGCTCTTCCATTAGGCCTTTTAGAATCACCTTCAGGTAATCTGTGGAATTACAAACTGAGCTAAGGTTTCCATGTTGTAGGAAATCAGATATATCTTTTTTGTACGAAGGTTACTCTACATAAATATCGTAATTGATTAATTCAAATATGGCATTTTTAGTTACTTTGTTTATTTGTTCAATTAATATTTACGCTTTTAGTATCCTATCAAAAAAATCAAATAGAGATTGTTTTGTTCTTGTTTAATTATTACATACAATTTTAACTCATCCAACGGAGTCGTGGTGGAATGTTGGTAACGTCCTTGCCTGGTGATCGCCAGACTGGGGTTCGAGACCCTCTCAGGCTCGTCAGTTCCTTTGATCGCTGCAATCTCACCATCCTTGTTACCTCAGGATGGGGGTTTTGAAGGAACCTATAGGTCTATCTGCTGAGTCACCAGCAGCCATTGCCTGGCATTTCTTTGTCCTAAGTTGTGTGGAAAGGGGCTTGGAAGCTGATCATATGTATATATGGTCAGTCTCTATGGCCTTGTCCTGCTTGATAGGGCAATGTCACTTTCCTTTGCATCTGCCATTCATGACGGACACTTAAACCTTTAAACATAAGTTACTGAAAATATTTTATAATCTTCAATAAGAGTTTTTATGATTAAAACAGATTTAGCTTACCAGAGGAGTACAGGGTTCACCTGGCATGAGGGTAAATAGAGTCCTATTTTTTTCTAAGTAAGATTTTCCTTCACTTCACTACAAAAGAAATCTAGAAGATAATTACGAAGCTTTGCTAATTAATAAGTGTACTCTTTAAAATGTTTCCTCCGTCTACAGATACTCTGATTATTACTTGATAAAGCCTTAATAATTCTTGTGATTAATAGGCCAATCACTATACGGATTTATATTCAACGTAATAGAAACCTTATCTTTAATAAATTTATGACTACGGAGGGTAACATGTAACATGAAAATAAAAAATAAATTATCACAAAGTGTTACAGGCAAGAGGGGAAATATGTAACATGATACAAATTCGTCATTGGAATTGCCATCACAAATACGAGTTTTCAAATGGAAATTCCCATACAGTGGATGTCCCTGTAATTCCATAAGGGAATTGTTACACAGTGCAGAGGTATTTCATATATCTTCCAATCTCATTTCGGGAGATATAAAGCCAAAAGATATAAGATACAGATACCCAGGCAACGAATATCAATTCATTAGGAGCCATTGGAAAAAGAGAGAGAGAGAGAGAGAGAGAGAGAGAGAGAGAGAGAGAGAGAGAGAGAGAGAGAGAGAGAGAGAGAGAGACCTATTTAAAAAATTACTCGTTACGTAAAACTTTCCAAGAATCTTTGTTGTGACACCTAATGTTTAGCTTTTTCTTGAGAATAATATCATGAATAAAGTAAGAAAACTAGTTTTAACATATCGAATTAGAATGATACAGAAAGATAACAGAATTCAAATATCTTTTTGGTAGTAGGAAATGAGGCCAAATGCAGTTAGGCCTAAGCCAAGAAGCCGAACGGGCAGTGAGCAGTACACACATGAAGTCTAAAGGGTACCTGACACTTGCACACACTCGTGGCACTTACTGGCACGCATTGATACGCGAACTCGCGTGAACGAGTCGTGAAATTGTCGTGAACAGTGCGGGAACGATACGTGGCATGCGTGCCATGCGTGCCCAGAACTTTGAAATGTTTAAAGTTTGTGGCACGCATTGGCACGCCAAAAATAGTCGTGAAATAGTCGTGAACGATGCGCGAACTGGAGTGAACAGTACGGGAACTGGCGTGAACTGGAGTGAACGATGCGGGAAGTGGCGTGAACTTTATAATGAAGAGAAACAAAAAGGAAACGAAAAAATTAATGAAAAGGAAAGAAAAAAAAACCTAATAAATTTTTATATTTGCTGTTTTAATGTGAAAAAAAATGATATGTTATTTCAAACTATCTCTATAACTTTATAATGAAGAGAAACAAAAAGGAAACGAAAAATTAATGGAAAGGAAAGAAAAATAAACCTAATAGATTTTTATATTTGCTGTTTTAATGTGAAAATAAAATGATATCTTATTTTAAACTATTTCTATAACTTTATAATGAAGAGAAACAAAAAGGGAACGAAAAAATAATGAAAAGGAAAGAAAAATAAACCTAATAAATTTTTATATTTGCTGTTTTAATGTAAAAAAAATGATATCTTGTTTCAAACTATTTCTATAACTTTACAATGAAGAGACAAAAAGGAAACGAAAAAAATAATGAAAAGGAAAGAAAAATATAAACCTAATAATTGTTTATATTTGCTGTTTGAATGTAAAAATAAAATGATGTCTTATTTCATGCATACACTTATATTTCTCTATTACCAATCAAGAGCCAAAACTTTTGTTTTAAATAAAAATGAACTGAAAAATAAACCTAAGAAATTTTTAAGTTTGCTGTTTGAATGTAAAAATAAAATGATGTTTTATTTCATCAACATACTTATTCTTCTTTATTACCTTAAAATGAAGAGCAAAACAAATTTTTTCTGTTTGCTGTTTTAATGTAAAAATAAAATGATTTCTTATTTCAACACACTTTTTTCTCTATTACCTTAAAATCAACAGCCTAAAAACTTTTCATGTTTGCTGCTTTTAATGTTAAAATAAAAGGCTTTCTTAATACTTGTACATATTTTATGTCTACTATTTATATGTAATTCAAATGCTTTCTTATTGAAACAAAAATAAAGGGCAACAAAAAATACAAACGAGAAAGATATGTTTCTTCTCCTCAATGCAATGGTGTCTCTGACAGAAAGCATTGTTGTCTCCTCCGAAGCCAATCCAAGAATGTCCTCGGGTTGGAGAAGCCCCGTTTTTATATGGAGTGGCCAATTCGTGAACTGGCGTGAACGATGCGTGAACGATGCGGAATGATGAGGATAGATGAGTGAACGTGTCATGACCTTGTCGTGAACTGGGCGTGCCAATTCGTGCCATGGCGTGAATGTAGAATGAACTTGTCATGAACTATGCGTGAACGTGCCGTGAACTGGTCGTGAACAGTGCGGGAAAAAACCCAGTGCGTGGCAAAAATGCGCGCAAGTGTTAGGCAGGCTTAACGACAGAATGAATGAACCATTAACTTTTATGGCTCCCTCAGTTTTACGAGGTGTCATTCTCTCGAATCTTTCTTTCATAAAGATAATTGGAAACAATGCCATTCTTAAAATGATATGATAGTGACATAAAATACTGTAAAGTAATGAACAGAGTTCTCTAATGTTATGTTTGATAGCATACAATTGCAGATAGACAATAAATTCTCGCCAGATAAATAAACAAATGTCCATCCGTGTTACACCTATCTGCTGTGTTCAACTGTGTAAAGTTTCGTATATCGCCAAACGTGTGTAAAAGAAATTGGTGAATATTCAACTCATCCTTTGGATTTTTTAGTTGCAACCCTATGCATCGGAATCGGTCCAGTGTGTGACGGGATGCATATCTACATCTTTTTAGATTACTTTTACTATTCATGACTTATCTTTCATACACCTTTTGAACATATTATCAGGTTTCTAACTCATCTCTTTCCAGATGAATCCTTGGCTAAGGAGGAGACTAATGATTGGCTAATATTATCTGATAACCGAACTAAGCCTTGAAGATGTTCAAACTCTTACAAACTGTGACAGGAGGAGTCCTGCTTTATTCATAGAACTTCTACACAGGATCACAAATCTGGATACAAATTACAGGTAGGCTTTGTCACCTGGACTGAAGTTAGTCATCACCTAGCCTTACCTAACAATATGCCTTTAGAGTTGCTCACAACACCGTCTCTATAGTTGTTCTATAGTTGTTTCAGAAGTATATAAAGCTATCAACGATGAGCTTGATGAAGAGTTAATTACATGCCCAACAGCCCCAGAAGGATGGAAGTAAATAGCGGGCTTGTTTTATAGCAAAGGGAATTTGTGTAACTGTCTGGGAGCCATAGACGACAAACATATAGGCTGTTGTAAACCTCCCAAAAGTGTTAGTTTCTTCTTCATCTGCAAGAGCATTTTCTCAATTGTTCTCATGGATTTAGTTGATGCTAATTACAAATTTCTCAAGGTTAATATTCGACACACCGATAGCCGTTCAGATACAGCAGTTTTTGCGTCTACACCTCTAAAGCAAACCATTGAGGAAGACACTTTGCACTCTACAGAACCTGAATCTTCTCCTAGTGATGAGGATAGAACCCACATTTAATTCTACTTTGGGGGAAATGATGCCTTCATCCTGAACCACTGATTAATGAAACCATTTTGTAATTGGTCCCATAAACAATGCATTTCCAGTCACAGGATTTCAGAGAACTGTAACGGCTTTCAGGCTGTAAATATGGTTAACTAAAAAGTCTAAAGCCGTTCAATGTACACATGCAATTGTCAGATTTATGGGACCCTTTGGGAAATACAAATAGCCTACCTTTCTTTTATGTTAAATAAAGCTAGTTATCTGACTACTCATTTTTTATCATACCTCTCCATTGCACATCATGCTACATTCAATTTCATTAAAAAACTCACAAATACTCAGTAGATATTGATTAGGATTCAAGCAATACCACAGTAAAATGCAAAATCTAGTTATACATAGGTGAACTTAAGTTTTTGCAAAATTACTTCTGATTTAATCAAAAGAAAAACATAATGATCGAAAACGCATAAATGACACAGATATTAAGAGATTCTGTAACATGGCAAACCTGCCAAATATATTTATGAGATAATTTTCTAATTCATTATTGGCAATAATTAGACTTCAATTGCATTCTGAAATCGATGATAATATTCCTTTCATATCTGAGCAGAAGATTGGAATTTCATCATATATCCATCTATTGGGTTTTCATGAAGTAAACATTTATAAGTTATGATTGAATGTCTTATATATTTTATGTTCTATTTCGGTGTTAACAGATATTCACGAATGATAAATAGATCGTTTGCTCAGTCATACACCATACAAATTTTCTGAAATTAATGATTCATATGTATGAGATGCCCATCTCCCACCATTGCAGTATTGACCTGAGTTATGCATCCTTAGAGTGTATATCATGTATGGCTCTTCGCACTTTGATGATACATGAGGGATTTGTATAGGCCTATATCTATTCTACCTAAAATGAAGCTTACATTGTTCATGAATAGTATTTGCAAATGGTCAGTTCAATGATGCTTTTTGTGAAACTCCGATGACAATTATTTTAATTTTATACATTGACATGAGGGAGAGAGAGAGAGAGAGAGAGAGAGAGAGAGAGAGAGAGAGAGAGAGAGAGAGAGAGAGAGAGAGTTGTATAAAGATAAATTTTAATGAAGCTGCAGGTGATGTATAACCAATGGCATCTGATTGTGTAATAATCGAATATAGTATATGGAACAAGACACATTTCATAGAGGATTGATTTCAGTAATAAATGTGCTTATGATTAGCTGACCACATCTTTAATATTAACATTAATAAATTTGGGTTAAAGTTAAAGTTTTTATTTTGAGTTTCAACTATTTTCTTGCAGAATATTGGGATCTGCTTTGTATGTTTTAGTAATACATATAATTACCATAACATATATTCTAAGAATATCAGAAGAAAAGTAGGATAATTAAAGTTAAGATTTATTTAAAATAATCATGTGGGTAAGTTTTAGTAATCTCAATTTGACCAGAATCCGAGTCTTTTTACGTCATGTCAAAAGAGGGCAGCACATGTACCTTGTTCCATTCATTTGGATAATTTTATCCAATTGAAAAGGGGGGTTAGATTAACATTTACACTCGTATAAAATAAGTATAACAAGTATAAATTATCTTCCATTCCCCTCAAGTAGGTAATTTAGGCTACTTCCTAACAAAAATTACGTCATGGAAGATTCCACGACGCAAGGATTAAAAAGCCCTAAACATTGCATATTTTCATGACCAATAGATGGCGTTAGCAGTAGAGTATCAAATTGCTAATTACCCCCACCATCCCCTCATTATGATTTTCATTATTTTACTTCAGCGCAAAATTTTACCATAAAACTGACCCAAGTGAACTTGTGGCTCATTGTTATCAGAGTAAAAGTAAATTTTCCTTAGGAAATTGCCAATTTCACAATTGGTTTTAGACATATTTCTTCAACAAACTATCGATATATTAATTACATTAAGGGGTCTGGCCGAGTATGGGGGGGGGGGGCTGCGAGACAGAATGCCAAATGTACTGAATTCCCTTAGAAAATCAAGTGATTAAACAGTTAGTTTAACTAATTTTAATTACCTTTTTACGAAACCAGAAGATAATTAATAGGTTCCATGGTATAACACGAATCCTTAGTAAGAAGTACGTAGAATGATAAAATAGTTACATTATGAAAGGCAAGATAACCCAGACTCCCATTGCTCCCTCCCTTAAATCGTAAAGAGCTTTACTTTACCGCCAATAGATGGCATCAGAGGTACCTTGGCCCAACTAATGTAGTCAATTATTTGACAACCACGTGGGTCCAAAAACGAAAAGTATCTTAGGAAGCTAGAGGCTAGAGAATTGGTAAATTGTGCAACTGTAGTTTCCTTATTATAAACGGATATTTTTATCAGAAAATCGTGTGAATTTTCTCTTATATTATGGGAAGTAACCCGAGGATACTCTTAAAAGTGTTTGAAATTTCATTTTTTCATTACATCAAATGGATAATAAGTCATGACCCTATACGAATGACCCCGGTAACAACCATCCGTATAGTTAAGGCTGGTGGGACGGGTTTGGGACAGAGCTGCCTATTATAATTTCCTTTGGTGGAGAATAACATTATTCATTACAGATTCAAACCACTTATAGAGTAATAGATATATACCAAAAGGTGTATGATTATTGTGTAATTTGATATTCTTATGATCATCGTAATCAACATAAACAATTCGAATAACGAAAAAGAAAAATTTTATATTTCTGTGTCTTCGCCAACGACTGACCAACTGCGAATTTGTGTTTGCCAATAAGGGCGTTCACAAGTGTAAGTCAGTTATGAATTAAACCTTATTATCATATCCTTAGGTAATATAAATGTCAGTAAAGTTGTTCCTTGGTTTAATATAGGCTAAAAGACGCCCTTAAGTACATATTGTAAGCAATAGGGATTATTTTTTATTCTGAAATGTAAACTCTAGAATGGGTGGAATTGTATGGAAATAATTGAATTGAATTAGAGTTATAAAAAATAGATGTTGACGGAAGCTTGAAAAGTGGAAAGCAGTTGATGGGATTTAAAAAAAATGACTACATTTTTGTTGATATGAATTACTTTAAGATATTACTAGTGAGATCAAATTCACCAAGAGAGGATTAAAAAGTATTTACCAATTAAGTTATTTAGAATTTCTGAGATAAAGATTTTAATTCAAGTAATCAATTCAATGTGTTATTATTATTATTATTATTATTATTATTATTTATTGCTAAGCTACAACCCTAGTTAGAAAAGCAGGATGCTATAAGCCCAGGGGCTCCAATAGGGAAAATAGCTCAGTGAGGAAAAAGAACAAGGACAAAGAATATTTGAAGAAGCGCAACAATATTAAAATAAATATCACTTTATAAACTATAAAAACTCTAACAAAACCAGAGAAATAAGATATAAGATAGAACAGGGTGCCATAGTGTACCCTCAAGCAAGAGAACTCTAACCCCAGACAGTGGAAGACCATGGTACAGAGGCTATGGCACTACCCAAGATTAGAGAACATAGGTTTGATTTTGGAGTGTCTTTCTCCTAGAAGAGGTGCTTACCATAGCTAAAGAGTCTTCTACCTTTACAAAGAGGAAAGTGGCCACTGCACATTTACAATGCAGTAAGAAATATTGTTTGGTAATCTTAGTGTTGTCAGGTGTATGAGGACAGAGGAGAATATGTAAAGACTAGGCCAGACTATTCGGTGTGTGAGTGTGTAGGCAAGGGGAAAATGAACCATAACCATAGAGAAGATCCAATGTAGTAATATCTGGGTAGTCAAAGACCCCATAACTCTCTAGTGGTAGTATATTAACGGGTGGTTGGTGCCCTGGCCAACTTACTACTTTCAAATGATAATGCTCCCCGTTTCCATGTATATACCGCGCTTTGAACCAAGAGCCCCAAGATATGAGGCCTTTCAACCCAAACCTGCACATTTAGAGCCCAACTACAAAGAATGCATCTATAATGCCAGGGGTTGGTGCAGATATGGGGACAGTTGCAGGTATACACACACAAATAAATATGAAGGCGAAAGAGCAAATATAATAGAAAAGTTGGATTTTTTAATGGCAGAATTCCGGGAAATGAAGAAAAGAACATCATATCAGAACAGGAAGGAAGCATGGGAGAATCCATATTATTACCAATATTAAATAATGGGGATGAAACACAAACCATAATAGTAATGAATGCACAGGGTTTAGTTACGAGTAACTCTAAAAGGAAAATAGAGTTCTTAGAAGAACTAACCCAAATTGAAAAAATAGATATATTAAATATAAGTGAAACATGGTATTCCCAAGAGACTGGCAGTGATGACCAGATAAAGGGTTTCCAAACTTATAGATCAGACAGAAAAAATAGGAATCAAGGGGGAACCGCAATATATGGAAGAGACATAAATCAAGGAAAAGTATGTGAAAAATACAGCAACACAGAATGTGAATTGATTGCGGTAGAATTTGAATTTGAAAAACTAATGAATATTGTAGTTTACAGACCCCCAAACACTAAGGAGTTTGACATAATAATAAAAAAAATAGATGATATATGTAGAAACCATAAAGACTGGAATATACTCCTATCCGGAGATTTTAACTTTCCTTTCGTGGATTGGAAAGAACGGATAGAAGAAAGTGGTTGTATGTATACATATAAAAAAGATAGTAATAGTAGCGCAGAAGATAAGAGGCAATTTGAAAAGCTTCAAGATATGCTATTAGAACATAATATGCAACAAATAAACCACATTCCAACAAGAAAGGAAAATTTCCTAGATCTAGTATTTGTGAATGAGGTGAATTATGTTAAAGAAATAATAGTGTATAACACGGGAATTTCAGACCACAATGTCATAGAATTGATAGTTCATTCCAAAGCAAGTGATCACAGAATTAATAAAAGCACAAAACTTTGGGAAGGATATGGAAAATATAACTTTTACAGTAAGAATATAAAATGGTCAGAAATAAATGAAGAACTGAATAAAGAATGGAAAAATGTATTTATAAGTGATAATATACAGGTAAATACGGATATACTGTACAAAATACTGGAGAAAATTGTTGAAAAATATGTACCGAAAAAAAACAATAAACAAAAGACGTGCATACCAAGAGACAGAAAGATCTTATTTCAGAAAATTAAAAAGTGGAAGAAAAATCTTGCAAAAGAAAAAAATGTGTGGAAAATGAGGGAAATAAAATGTAAGATAGAAAATGCAGAACAAAAGATTATACAGTCGAAAGAAAATGAAAAAAGGGACTTAGAAGAAAGGACACTTCAAAATATAAAAAGAAACCCCAAAGTACTTTACTCCTATGCAAAAAAGATGAATAAAAGGAGAATAGAAATAGGCCCTCTAAGAATTGAAGGACGGCTAACGAATGAAAAAAAGGAAATATGCAACATATTAGCAGAAAAATATAAGAGTGAGTTCACGCCAAGAATTGCGAATGAGAATAATGAAACAGAAATGAGAGAAGAAAATGTTGAATATCTAACGGATATAGATATTAATGAAGCAGATATTGTCACGGCTATAAACGAAATTAAAAATGGATCGGCAGCCGGACCAGATGGAGTTCCAGCGATTTTGTTAAAAAAAACTGCAAACAATATCGCGAAGCCACTTGCAATACTGCTAAGACAAAGTATAGATATGAGCGAGATATATGTTAAACATAAATTAGCTTATATAACCCCTATCTTCAAAAGTGGATCAAGACTAGAGGCAAGCAATTATAGACCTGTTAGTCTAACATCACATATTATGAAAGTGTATGAGAGGGTAATAAAAAAGAAAATAATGAACCATTTGGTCAAAAATAATTTGTTTAATATGCTCACCATAGAGAGTGGTTGAGTTCTATCTCTCCTACCGATCGCCATGGCTTAAGAGCTTTAGACTTTGCCTCTGAATCAGGCTGTGAGCAAATCATAAATGAAGCTACTCACAGGTCTGGTAATTGCTTGGACCTCGTATACACTGACTCCCCTGGCGTTATAACTAGTAAGGTTGGTTCTCCAGTCGGGACATCTGATCATGCCTTGATTTCATTATTAGTGAAGACTGATCAGCCTGTCCCTGATATATCATATTCTTGTAAAATTTATATGAAATCCCAAGCAGACTGGAATGGGATTTTACATGATCTTTTGTGCTTGAATTGGTCACAACTTTATAATAGTGTAGATCCTGTTGTCCCTTTGAATGAGAATCTAGTCAACATAATTGATAGGCGTATCCCTTCTCGTGTGCTAAGGTATCGAGTGAAGGACAAACCGTGGTTCAATGATGATTGTAGACGTGCTTATTTGGAGAAACAGGAGGCCTATCATCTTTGGAAGGGGAACAGATCAGATTTGACCTGGAACAACTATACTCAGCTTCGAGCTTTTGCTCAGAGAGTTTATGCCTCAACTGAAAAGGAGTACAATTTAACCATAAAAGAAACACTTTCTGGTACAACTCAGGAACATAAATGGTGGTCTACCCTTAAATCTGCACTCTTTGGTGTAGATGCAACAGTTCCTCCTTTACTTAAACCAGATGGCTCAGTCACTCACTGTCCAAAGGAAAAGGCAACCCTTTTGGCTGATGTTTTTGACAGTAAACAGAGTAATGAAAAACTTGAACTTCCTCATTCCTGTTTTCCTGAGGCTAAACTAACTAGTTTAGCTTTTCGATCTCGTGAGATTAAAGCTCTGTTGATGGACCTTGATGCTTATGGAGGTGTAGACCCAAATGGTATTTTTCCTTTGTTTTTTATAAAGACAGCAGATTTCTTAGCTCCAAAGTTATCTGTTATTTTGCGCAAGTTAGCAAGAAGAGGAGCTTTTAGCACTAGTTGGAGAATTGGTAATGTTACTCCTCTATGTAAATGTGTTTGTGGTAGCTCAAGTCCCACTGATTACCGCCCAATTTCCATAACTCCCATATTATCTAAAGTTTTTGAACGTCTTCTGGCAAAACGTCTTAATAGGTTTGCTGAAGGTAATCATCTATTCCCTAGTTTGCAATTTGGTTTTCGTAAAGGCCTTGGAGCATGTGATGCCCTTCTTACAATCTCCAATGCTGTACAGAAATCCCTTGATTGTGGTTGGGAAGTTCGTATGATTGGCCTTGATTTTAGTGCTGCCTTTGACCGTGTTAATCATGAGGCCCTTGTTTTCAAACTGAAACAGTTGGGAGTGGGTGGGTTGTTTCTTAGCATTATTATTGATTTTTTAAGTAATAGATCTCAAAGAGTTGTTGTTGATGGGCACCATAGTGATTATAGGAATGTGATATCCGGTGTTCCACAGGGTAGTGTTCTTGGCCCATTACTTTTCATACTATATACACATGACATGTGGTTTGGCCTAGAAAACAAGCTTGTTGCATATGCAGATGATGCTACTCTCTTTGCATCAATTCCATCCCCTGAATGTAGATCTAGGGTTGGTGAATCCCTTAATAGAGATTTAGCTAGAATTAGTGCATGGTGCAAATTATGGGGTATGAAGTTGAATCCTAACAAAACTCAAAGTATGATTGTAAGTAGGTCAAGGACGGTGGCTCCTCAACATCCGGATCTCAGTATTGATAATGTTTCTTTAAATATGTATGACTCTTTCAAAATTTTAGGTGTGATTCTCGACAGTAAATTTACTTTTGAGAAACATATAAGGTCTGTGTCTTCTTCAATTGCACAAAAAATAGGCTTATTGAGAAAGTCTTTCAAGATTTTCGGTGATCAATCTATTCTGAAGAAGTGTTTTAATTCTTTCATTCTACCTTGTTTTGAGTATTGTTCTCCTGTTTGGTCTTCAGCTGCTGATTCTCATCTTAATTTGTTGGACAGAAACTTACGGTCTATTAAATTTCTTATTCCTGATCTAGATATTAATCTCTGGCACCGTCGTTCAATTAGTTCATTATCATGTTGCATAAGATTTTTCATAACTCTGACCATCCTTTACATTCAGATCTCCCTGGACAATTCTATCCTGTTCGTAATACTAGGCAGGCTGTTAATTCTAATAGCCAGGCCTTCTCCATCACGAGACTCAATACTACGCAGTACTCTAGAAGTTTTATTCCAGCTGTTACCAAGTTGTGGAATGATCTTCCTAATCGGGTGGTTGAATCAGTAGAACTTCAAAAGTTCAAAGTTGGAGCAAATGCTTTTTTGTTGACCAGGCGGACATGAGTCTTTTTATAATTTATTTATGACATATTTGTTTTTGTTGCTGTTAATAGTTTATGTATGACATGTCTGTTTTGACGTTGTTACTGTTTTTAGAATGATTTATTGTTAATTTGTTCTCTTCATTTATTTATTTCCTTATTTCCTTTCCTCACTGGGCTATTTTTCCCTGTTGGAGCCCCTGGGCTTATAGCATCTTGCTTTTCCAACTAGGGTTGTAGCTTGGATAGTAATAATAATAATAATAATAATAATAATAATAATAAAAAGTACACAGACCCAACTGATAGCTCACTATGAAAACATATACAATAATATGATAAATGAAAAAGACACAGATGTGATCTATCTAGATTTTGCAAAAGCCTTTGACAAGGTAGACCATAACATATTGGAGAAAAAAATGAGAAAGCATAATATTGTGGGAAAGATAGGAAAATGGGTAAAAGAATTCCTGCAAAACAGAAAACAGATAGTGGTTGCAAATGACGAGAAATCAGATGAAGCCCAGGTAATATCTGGAGTGCCCCAAGGTACGGTATTAGCTGCACTGCTATTTGTTATTATGATCTCAGACATAGACTGTGATGTTGAAAACTCCGTAGTGAGAAGTTTCGCCGATGACACAAGAATAAGTAGAGAAATTACTTGTGATGAAGATAGGAACTCACTACAAAGAGATCTAAACAAAATATATGAATGGGCGGAGATAAATAGGATGGTATTTAACTCCGATAAATTCGAATCAATAAATTATGGAAACAGAGAAGGAATGGTGTATGCATACAAGGGACCTAATAATGAGACAATCACAAACAAGGAAGCAATTAAAGACCTTGGTGTAATTTTAAATAGGAATATGTTATGCAACGACCAAATAGCAACACTGTTGGCTAAATGTAAAGCAAAAATGGGAATGTTATTCAGACACTTTAAAACAAGAAAAGCTGAACACATGATTATGCTTTACAAAACTTATGTGCGTAGTACACTCGAGTACTGCAATGTGATATGGTACCCACACTACCAAAAGGATATTGCGCAAATAGAGAGTGTACAAAGGTCCTATACTGCTAGAATAGAAGAAGTTAAGGACCTTGATTACTGGGAAAGACTGCAATTTTTAAAACTATACAGTCTAGAAAGGAGAAGAAAACGCTACATGATAATACAAGCATGGAAGCAAATAGAAGGAATTGCTGAAAAAATCATGGAGCTTAAAGTATCAGAAAGAGCAAGCCGAGGTAGATTAATAGTGCCAAAAAGCATTCCAGGTAAACTGAGAAAGGCGCACAGGACATTAATCCACTACGCACCAGCATCGATAATGCAGCGACTATTTAATGTGCTGCCAGCTCATCTAAGAAACATATCAGGAGTGAGCGTAGATGCGTTTAAAAATCAGCTCGATAAATACCTAAGATGCATCCCAGACCATCCAAGACTGGAAGATGCAAAATACACCGGACGATGTATTAGCAACTCTCTGGTGGATATACGAGGTGCCTCACACTGAGGGACCTGGGGGAACCCAAACAAAAAATAAGGAATAAGGAATAAGGAAAAATAAGGAAGCAATGACGATCAATTACCTAAAAGCATATTGTATTGTAATGCATTTCAACTTTTGACATTAAAACGATCTCTTTAATTCGTAAATATTTTTCTTCATTATATCAAATGTGTGGTGAAATAAATCTTCTGAGGAAAAATGATAATAACTTAGTTAATATATTTGTGAAGGAACTAAGTTTCTCAATTGCAAGAAAATACTTGGTTTCTAGTCCACTGAAATTGCATTTCTTATAATTTTCTTATAAAATAATAATTTTTTTTTTATTAACATTGCTATATGAGATATAAAAACATTCTGAATAACAGTTTGCAAAATATCTAAAAAAAATCTGAAGTAAAAAAATGTTTTTTTGTTTCTTGTTTATCTGAAACGAAAAATAAAATGTTCTTGCAATTAAATGAAATAAAATATTTCGATCTTCTGAAAAATGATAAAATTAATGAAATCCTTCAATTGACTCAAATATTGGGGAAAACTAATGCAAATAAAAACATGTCTTACAAGTCAATTGAAGGGAATAGAAATTTCTCAAATAATTCATATATCCGAGAATTACACGTATGTATTGCCTACTCCTTAGAATAGAACAAAATCATTTGGTATAAATTTGATTTAGGTGAAAGGAATTTCAGGAATTGCTCATCTGCTGTGCTGGGAATCAGAGTGGAAATTCCGGTCATTGCATTGATGATGATAGTAATAATAATAATAATGATAATTAAAATTCTCGCCCGACTTTGGTGATTCAAAAAGGAAAATATAAAAATCCATATCAGTATTTGATAAGCAAAAATTAAGAGAGAGAGAGAGAGAGAGAGAGAGAGAGAGAGAGAGAGAGAGAGAGAGAGACGTCTTCATGTGTCCTTGATAAAAAAAATAAGACCAATATTGAAATAACTTTACGAGTCAAGGGAACCCTTTTCTCTCTCTCTCTCTCTCTCTCTCTCTCTCTCTCTCTCTCTCTCTCTCTCTCTCTCTCTCTCTCTCTCTCTCTCTCTCTCTCTCTCATACATAAACCTAATAGAAGAGGTCCTTTTCAATATATATATATATATATATATATATATATATATATATATATATATATAAATATATATATATATATATATATATATATATATATATATATATATATATATATATATATATATATAATATGTATATATATATACATATTTTATATATATATATAAATATATATATATATATATATATATATATATATATATATATATATATATATATATATATATATATATATATATATATATATATACATATATATACATATATATATAATATACATATTATATATATAACATACATATAATATATATATATATATATATATATATATATATATATATATATATATATATATATATATATATATATATATTATATATATATGTATATATGCATATAATTGCGCATATATATGTATATATATATACATGTATATTATTATTATTATTATTATTATTATTATTATTATTATTATTATTATTATTACTAGCCATGCTATAAGCCCAGGGGCTCTAATATGTAAAAAAAGGAAATAAGGAAATAAATAAATGATGAAAATAAATTAACAATAAATCATTCTAAAAAGAGTAACAACATCAAAACATATATGTCGTATATAAACTATTGACAACGTAAAAAACAGATATGTCAATATAAACTATAAAAAAAAATTCATGTCAGCCTGGTCAAAATAAAAACATTTTCTCCAACTTTGAACTTTTGAAGTTCTACTGATTCAACTACCCGATTAGGAAGATCATTCCACAACTTGGTAACAGCTGGAATAAAACTTCTAGAACACTGTGTAGTATTGTGCCTCCTGATGGAGAAGGCCTGGCTATTAGAATTAACTGCCTGCCTAGTATTACGAACAGGATAGAATTGTCCAGGGAGATCTGAATGTAAAGGATGATCAGAGTTATGAAAAATCTTATGCAACATGTATAATGAACTAATAGAACGACGGTGCCAAAGATTAATATCTAAATAAGGAATAAGAAATTTATTAGACCGTAAGATTCTGTCCAACAAATTGAGATGAGAATCAGCAGCTGAACACCAGACAGGAGAACAATACTCAAAACAAGGTAGAATGAAAGAATTAAAACACTTCTTCAGAATAGATTGATCATCAAAAATCTTAAAAGACTTTCTCAATAAGCAAATTGTTTTGTGCAATTGAAGAAGACACAGACCTAATGTGTTTCTCAAAAGTAAATTTGCTGTCGAGAATCACACCTAAAATTTTAAAAGTCTCATGCAAATTTAAAGAAACATTATCAATACTAAGATCCGGTGGTTGAGGAGCCACCGTCCTTGACCTACTTACAATCATACTTTGAGTTTTATTAGGATTCAACTCCATACCCCATAATTTGCACCATGCACTAATTTTAGCTAAATCTCTAATAAGGGATTCACCAACCCCAGATCTACATTCAGGGAATGGAATTGATGCAAAGAGAGTAGCATCATCTGCATATGCAACAAGCTTGTTTTCAAGGCCAAACCACAAGTCATGTGTATATAGTATGAACAGTAATGGGCCAAGAACACTACCCTGTGGAGCACCGGATATCACATTCTTATACTCACTATGGTGCCCATCAACAACAACTCTTTGAGATCTATTACTTAAAAAATCAATAATAATGCTAAGAAACGACCCACCCACTCCCAACTGTTTCAGTTTGAAAACAAGGGCCTCATGATTAACACGGTCAAAGGCAGCACTAAAATCAAGGCCAATGATACGAACTTCCTGACCACAATCAAGGGATTTCTGTACAGCATTGGAGATTGTAAGAAGGGCATCACATGCTCCAAGGCCTTTACGAAAACCAAATTGCAAACTAGGGAATAGACGATTATTCTCAGCAAACCTATTAAGACGTTCAAAAACTTTAGATAATAAGGGAGTTATGGAAATTGGGCGGTAATCAGTGGGACTTGAGCTACACAAACACATTTACATAGAGGAGTAATATTACCAATTGTCCAACAACTGCTAAAAGCTCCTCTTCTTGCTAGCTCAAGCAAAATAACATATAACTTTGGAGCTAAGAAATCTGCTGTCTATAAAAAACAAAGGAAAAATGCCATTTGGGTCTACACCTCCATAAGCATTAAGGCCCATCAACAGAGCTTTAATCTCACGAGATCGAAAAGCTAAACTAGTTAGCTTAACCTTAGGAAAACAGGAATGAGGAAGTTCAAGTTTTTCATTACTCTGTTTACTGATAAAAATATCAGCCAACAGGGTTGCCTTTTCCTTTGGACAGGGAGTGACTGAGCTATCTGGTTTAAGTAAAGGAGGAACTATTGCATCTACACCAAAGAGTGCAGACTTAAGGGTAGACCACCAGTTATGTTCCTGAGTTGTACCAGAAAGGGTTTCTTTTATGGTTAAATTGTACTCCGTTTCAGTTGAGGCATAAACTCTTTGAGCTAAAGCTCGAAGCTGAGTATAGTTGTTCGAGGTCAAGTCTTCATTAATGAGACCCCGACTCCTTTTGATGTCGGCTTCACTACATGGAAAAATTGGGGAATATCTTCAGAAATCTGAAACCTTTAGGTGAAAGGTCTCTTATAGGTCTTAGAAGAGAACTTTGGTCTTTGTGAAATATAATTGCCTTAGTGTTGGAAATCGCTCAATTAAGAATTTTTATTTTGTGTTGAAAGTAAGTGATGTAATCTCTCTCTCTCTCTCTCTCTCTCTCTCTCTCTCTCTCTCTCTCTCTCTCTCTCTCTCTCTCATATGCTTACTGTTAAAGCTCTTATATTATTATTATTATTATTATTATTATCATTATTATTATTATTATTATTATTATTATTATTATTATTATCATGATCATCTTTATTATCTAAGCTACAACACTAGATGGAATATTAAGATTCTATAGTATCAAACCCTCCAACAAGGAAAATAACCCAGTGAGGAAAGGGATAAGGAAACAGAAAGAATGGTGTGATCCAGTGTACCTTCAAGCAAGAGATATCTAACCCAAGACGGTGGAAGACCATGGTACAAAGGCTATGGTTGGATTTTGGAATGTCCTTCTCTTAGAAGAGCTGCCTGCTATAGCTAAAGAGTCACTTCTACCCTTACCAAGAGGAGAGTAGGTACTGAGCAATTACACTGCACTAGTTAACCTTTTGAGTGAAGAAGAGGTTTCCAGTTGTATTAGTCTTGTCAGATGTATGAGTAAAGAGGAGAATGTGTAAAGAATAGACAAAAGAGGAGAATGTGTAAAGAATAGACAATCCACTTTATGTGCAGGCAAAGGAAAAATAATCCGTAACCAGAGAGGGATTCAATGTAGTATTACCTAGCAAATCATCAGATCCTCTAACTCTCTGGCTGTAGTATCTCAACGGGGGGCTGGTGCCTTGGTCGACTTACTATTTCCATCCCTACAATTGATCAATCACAGATATTTTCAAGTTCATTAGTTATAGCATTCAAATGTATATTTTTATGAAACGCTAAATGTATTTGATAACTGGAATCCATGTAAAGATAAAATCTGGATGGAAAGTAGTTTGTACGAATTATATTGATGTCAGTCCATTTCATATTACATCGGTTGTGATAAAAAAATATCGCATAATAAAATTCTGGTTCGTAGAGAATAGAGAATAAAAATGTTGCATGTACTGACCATAGTTACTTTTATATGTTTTACATTTACTGTGCTATGAAATGGTGAATTATAAGAATGATATATTTTAAACCATATTTGAGGTATCCTTTAGTTTAATCTAAATAAAAAATGATTATTATCAAGCAGAAAATATTCACTAATTCAGGTGTCTAGTAAAACTCAAAGAAATTTCATTTCAGATGATGCATAAAATAGTTCCTTAGTACAATCCAGCTTTTGGATCTTGGTACAAGAGAATTGTGTATTCTTGAAGCAGTAACAAAGTTATAATTATGTAGCACAATCACCTCTGAGATATTTGCTCTTAGAGTTGCAACTATTTCATATTGTAAGGCTTTAGTCAGGCTCAAAGTTTCTGATTCATAAGTTAATTTTTGTAGGACCATCTGACTAGACACTTCTCTCTCTATAGAAAGCGCCATTTTAACTTTCATAATATCATTTTGTTTACCCAAAGCTCTCCATCTATTGGTTATTCTTCTATTAATTTGGATTCATGTCTTGGGGAAGCACTTGATGTTTGTCTAAAGTATATAAATTCCTTATCACTCTCTAGAGGTTCGCCCAAATCTTTTAATTGTTTAACTCTGCATTTTCAATCAACATCATCTATGTTTTACTTATTTTAATATTCACTCTTATATTTATGGTTTCTCTATATAGCATTAGTAAGTATATATATATATATATATATATATATATATATATATATATATATATATATATATATATATGCATATATATATACATATATTTATATATGTATTATATTTGAAAATATTTATATATATATATATATATATATATATATATATATGTCTATATATAGACATATATATATATATATATATATATATATATATATATATATATAGACATATATATATATATATATATATATATATGTATATATATATATATATATATATATATATATATATATATATACATGTGTATATATATATATATATACATATATATATATATATATATATATATATATATATATATATATATATATATATATATATATATATATATATATATATGTATATATAGGTCTATATATATATGCATATATAGGTCTATAAATATATGTATATATAGGTGTATATATATATATATATATATATATATATGTGTGTGTGTGTGTGTGTATATATAAGCCTATATATATACATATATATATGTATATATATATATATATATATATATATATATATATATATATATATATATATATATATATGTGTATATATATGTATATATATATATATATATATATATATATATATATATATATATATATATATATATATATATATATATATACATGTATATATATACATATATATATATGTATATTTATATATATATATATATATATATATATATATATATATATATATATATATATATATATATATATATATATATATATATATATAGATAGATAGATAGATAGATAGATAAACATTCATATATATTATCACGCCCGAAAGTATTTTCGTTCGTTCATTTATATATTTATCTATTTATTTATTTTTTTGCCCACGCAGTCGTATGTTTGCTGCTTGTTGGTAACTGGGTGTTGTTTGCTTGTTATTTATTTTGCAGTCGTTAAGGAGGGTAGTTCTAATCCAACAATTTCTTCCTTTACATGATGACGTGGAAGCAGAGAGACTTCTTTTTCGGGAAAAGCCTAAGTTTGGAGTCAGTGATCCTCTGAACGCTAGAGAGGTTGGGATTGCCTCTGAGAGGTTCTTATCTACTGAGAGCAGTGGATTTGCCTTGGATCGCTGTAATGGTGTGTAGCTGTTAGTGCCCTTTATTAGACATCAACGCCTGTCTTTGAGTCTTCAGCTCCTTATACCACTGTCACGCCTGTTTGATCATTCTTTCGCTGCTGATGCATGGATGTTTGCCTTCGAAGAGCTGCTGTGATCGAGTGTTTTTATCAAGTTCTCGATACTAATCTTGGTCTTCATCTGGAGGATTACAGCACCTTTTAATCTGCGACGGAACACGGGAGAGGACATCAGCCTTGGACAGCCTCTAATGGAAATTCAGATTTATCACCTGGTCCCTCATGTTTATTACTGCAACTGCAGCGCCGTTGATGATACTTTACGGGAAGTTAAGTATTGGTATTAGTAACTGTCCTCCATTTTTAGAACTGCAATTAACATTAACAACACTTCGTTACAACGGAGCATCAAGTTTACACTGCAGTGACCTGAAACTTACCTCGGTCCAAATATTATTTAATTATTTTCTTTTTCTTTTGTAAATAAATATCTATATTTCCTTTTTGTATCATACTCCCTCGTTGTCCTTTGCCATCATTGTTTATGAACTATAACTGGTTGTTAAAGGTACTTAAGGTTGTACAAAATACTATTGTTTTTTTTATGTAACGGCTTTATGCAAATTATAAAGAACCTGCTTTAACATAAAACGCTAATGTTATTAATTAAGTCGTGACATAAATTGGCGACCGTGACTGGATGGCAAAGGGTCAGTGAGGTAGTGTGAAAAAGTAATTTTTTTTTTTTTTTTTATTCCCTTTTGACGGGAAACTTTAATGGTTCATCGTGTTAAGTAGCATTTTTTCATTTTAACAAGATGTCAACTTTAAGCGAGTTAACTGCCATTGGTGAGAAACTTGGATTGTCTGGATCTGACTTAGCATATTTCATAAAAGAGCAACAGGAGTTCGAACGCGCTAAACGAGCAGAGCAGAGAGACGCTGAAAGAGAGCAAATGGAAGCAGAAAAAGCAATATTGGCTGAAAAGAGAGCGCTTATGGAAGCTGATAAAGAAAGGCTTGAGTTAGAGATAACTTTAAAGTCTTCAAAGTCCGATGAAACTTCTATGAATGCTTCTGTGCCAGCTAAGTTCAGTGATAAGTGGGGAACTAAGCTAATTCCTAAGTTTAGCGAGTCAGATGTCGGAAAATTTTTCATTGCTTTTGAGAAAGTAGCTCATCAGTTGGCTTGGCCCAAGGAACTCTGGGCTGTATTGGTGCAATCTGCATTCTCTGGTAAGGCACAAGTAGTTTATGCAGCGTTAAGTGCAGAAGATTCCAGTGATTATGATATTGTGAAAAAAATGGTTTTAAATGCATACCAGCTAATCCCAGAAGCTTACCGGCAGAAATTCAGATCCTGGCGTAAAATGTTTAATCAAACATTTGTAGAATGGGCAGGCCAGAAAGCAGTTAAACTTGACGAGTGGTTGGCTGCAGAGGAGGCAAGTACATTTGCCCAGTTACGAGAACTGGTTTTGTTGGAGGATTTTAAAAATAACATTCCCAAAGATGTCCGCATCCATATTGAAGAATTTAACATTGATAATGTGAATGAGGCAGCAAAGGCAGCAGACAGGTTTGTTTTGTCACACAAGCATTATGGTAAGAAGAAAACTCATTGGGAAGCAGGTGTGGAAAAGGTGGAAGTAATAAAGGGTAGAGAAAGTCCTTCATCGCCTTCGAGGGGTGCGAGGCAGGCCCGGGACATTGTTTGTTATAAGTGTGGTAAGAAAGGTCATGTTAAGTCACATTGTCCTGAAGTAACTAAGTCGGTTAAACCAGTTATGTTGATGGATTGTAGGTCAGTGCCGCCTGTGTCTTCTAGTCTTGAAGGAGAGGTGAGTGGGAGCATGCCTTATGGTAAGGAATTTGAAGACTTTGTCTTTAGAGGTATAGTGAAAGTTGGATCTGAGGCAACTGATGGTAATATCGTTGCATTGCTGCGGGATACTGGCTCGTGCCAGTCTTGCATTCTGGAAACCTCTCTCCCTAAAGATTTCTCACGGAAAGGTCAGGATTTTGTGTTGCTTGGGGGTTTCCCAGATACAGTAACATCTTGGCCTGTGGAAGAAGTTTATTTGGAATCTCCTTTGGTAACTGGTAGGTTGAAACTGGCTGTAGTTAGTGCATTGCCTGTGAGTGGTGTGGATTTGTTGATAGGCAATGATGTGATGCAAGGTAGTGGCACAGCCTGTGCATCAGAAGGTCGAAAGGGGGCTAGTGTGGTTAATGAACGTGTTATGGTAAATGTTAAACCTGTTGTTCCTGTAACCCGAGCCCAATCTAGAGAGGAAGTCAAAGGAGGAGAAGCTGATGTAAATTTGGAAAACTGCTTCCAAACCAAAACTCAACCTAAGACAAAGAAAGGTAAGTCCAAGCAGAAAAAAAATCTTTCGTTAAAGTCTATGGTTAATATATCTGAAGACTCTCCTACAGATTTTAGTGGCACGTTTCCAGATAGGCAAACGCTAATTAGTGCTCAAAAAGAAGATCGCGAATTGAAAAGTATATATGAAGAAGCAGAGCAGCTAAAGGAACAGGATGATTTAAGTGAAGCAAGTTATGTATTAAAGAATGATGTGTTATATAGATTAATTCGTCCAGTGACCGCAGCTACTGATGAAGAGTGGAAGGTAAGGGAACAAATTGTAGTACCTAGTAAGTTTAGGCATTTTATTTTGCAAGAGGCTCATGAAAGTGAATGGGGTGGTCATTTAGGAATACGAAAAACGCTGTCCAAAGTGAAAGATAATTTTTTTTGGCCTTCTGTAAAGAAAGACGTAGTCAGACATTGTAAGTCATGTCACCAGTGCCAAATGGTTGGAAAACCCAACCAGAAAATTACAAAAGCGCCTTTAATTCCAATCCCAGCTGTTGAAGAACCATTCACTCAAATTGTTATTGACATTGTGGGTCCTTTACCCAAAACCAAAACAGGTTTTCAGTACATGTTAACTATAATGGACAGAACCACTAGATTTCCCGAGGTAATACCTGTTAGAGGCATTAAGAGTGGTATCGTTATTAAGCATCTCATGGACTTTTTTTCTCGTTATGGTTTGCCTCGGGAGATACAGTCGGATCAAGGTTCTAATTTCACTAGTAGGGAGTTCCAGGCTAAAATGAATGAACTTGGCATTAAACACAACTTGGCATCCTCATATCATCCCGAAAGTCAGGGAATACTTGAAAGATTTCACTCCACTCTGAAGAATGCTTTGACTAAGTATTGTTTAGACCATGTTGAGGAATGGGATAAAGACTTGCCTTTATTGCTTTTTGCTTTAAGATCAGCCCCTAGTGAATCTCTGGGTTTTTCTCCTTTTCAGATGGTCTATGGACACAATGTGAGAGGACCTCTTGATTTATTAAGGGAACATTGGGAAGGGGGTAGTGATAAAATGAATTCACTTGATTATATTTTGTCTTTCAAAGAGAAATTAAGGAGCATTTGGCAATGGGCCCAAAATAATCTCTCTACTTCGCAGGCTAAAATGAAAACTCATTATGATAGAAAGTCTCAAGCTAGGAATTTTGAAGCAGGAGAACAAGTACTAGTGTTACTTCATATGCCAGGTCAGTTCAGAGCTCAGTTTGTAGGTCCAGCAGTGGTTAAGAAGAAACTGAATGATGTTGATTATTTGGTGGAAATTCCAGGGAGGAGGAAAAAGTATCAGTTGTGTCATATTAACATTATGAAGAAATATTTTTCCAGAGCTAACACTGTTAAATCTGTTTCAGCTGTTGTACCCAAAGAATGTAATGGACAAGAAGTGGAAAGCAAAGGATATGGATGGAATGGCGAAAACTCTAAAATTTTGTGTAACCCAGATAGTTTGTTTAAACATCTGAATGCTCAGGAAGCTACTGATATTAAGGATTTATTCAAAGAACATCCGTCAATATCTAAGGACACTCCTGGTCTTGTGCGTAGTTTGCAACATGATGTTGTACTAAAGCCAAATGCCCAGCCAATTAGACAAGCCCCTTACAGGTTAAGTCCACAGAAAGCTGAAGCTGTGAGAAAGGAAGTCAGTTATATGTTGGAGAATGACTTGATAACACCAAGTAGCAGTCCCTGGAGTTCCTTTACATTCAGATCTCCCTGGACAATTCTATCCTGTTCGTAATACTAGGCAGGCAGTTAATTCTAATAGCCAGGCCTTCTCCATCACGAGGCTCAATACTACGCAGTACTCTAGAAGTTTTATTCCAGCTGTGACCAAGTTGTGGAATGATCTTCCTAATCGGGTGGTTGAATCAGTAGAACTTCAAAAGTTCAAAGTTGGAGCAAATGCTTTTTTGTTGACCAGGCGGACATAGTCTTTTTATAGTTTATTTATGACATATTTGTTTTTGATGTTGTTGATAGTTTATTATATGACATGTCTGTTTTGACCTTGTTTCTTATTTTAGAATGATTTATTGTTAATTTGTTCTCTTCATTTATTTATTTCCTTATTTCCTTTCCTCACTGGGCTATTTTTCCCTGTTGGAGCCCCTGGGCTTATAGCATCTTGCTTTTCCAACTAGGGTTGTA
>NC_090749.1:79551937-79556937 GCF_036898095.1 Palaemon carinicauda | reverse complement strand
GAGGGTTGGCAGCAGGAAAGGCATCCGGCCATGAAAAATTAGCCAAAACCAATATTAAAGGCTAATGAAAGCCTCAATAATAAAGGCCTCACAAAAGCAATTGTAATTGAATATTTTTTGTTATATGCATACCAGATTTATCAATATTATATTTTATAGCCTATGAAAAAGTTCTTTTGATATAAAATCATTATAATGATTTGTAACTCAAAAATGTTGTTGTATTCTAGAAGAAGATCTTTTAACGTCTCCAGCTTAGCTTATTGCGCAATATAGTCCCCCCTGAAGGATCAAGAATGCATCATGAACTTTCGAGAAAACGGGACCAGGGTAGAAATGAATGTGTGACGCATTAGGAGAGACTTGTGTAGAGGTAACACCCGCTCCTATAGAGACTTTTTTGTGATACCTTATCCTCCTTCTAAATTCTAGAAGAAAACTATGATACGTTGGAAGATCGAATATCGTCAGAAGCTATGTTCCTAATAATCATCTTTTACGCTTGAAGCTGTGTCCTGGAAGATGTATTACACACCTTCTGGAATGCATCGTTTCCTGTCGTCATCCGAGTCTCACAAGCCTCTATTATTTCAACTAACATGAAAAATATTTTTTTCCAATAGTTGGACTGTGAGTAGTGTGAAAGGGTTTGTATATCACCATATTCAGCAAAGCTGTACTAGTCAGGGCCACTATACTAATTAGGTTTGCTCTGAAATATCAGACTAAAATCTCCCACCATCACCAATCTGCACTGGCAGGTATGGTGATGTAAACTGGCCAAACTCCAGATATTTCCAGTATCTTGGAAGATAATGTAAGAACTACTTTCTTCAGATACAGTTATTGTCATGTTCTCTGGCAATTATATTCTCTCGCAGTTAATGTTTTGCTATTTTTTCATGTTAAATCAATTGATATGGATATTAGAAAATGAAGTAGATTTTGACATAGCTAAACTTAATATTATCATTTGGATTTCACCCAAATTGAATCCTCATATATTGGATCGTGTGAGAGAAGAGTTTTGAATCAACGGATGGACAGAGTTTTTGAAGCTCCAATGAACTTTGAAGCCCATTGAAGGGATATTGGATCGGGCAGCGGTGCCTATGGGAATACGCTGTTATGGAATTACTCTGAAACTGTTGTTTGGATTTATATTTTTTGTTTTGTATTTTAGTGCAAAAGAACACACATACACAAACACACAAAAGACACATATCACTTAATGTTAGCGGTGGTATTTTAATTATATCTACATTTAAGATAGATGATCTTACTTTGTAAAGACATTGATGTATCAACTACTTCAGTTTTCAAGTCATTCCAACTGTCATTAAAAAGCGCCCATAAAGACAAAGGAAAATGTATTGAAAATTCCCAGCAAGGAAATATTTTCTGACATTTTTGTTCGTTGGTTGGTGCAAGCATATTTATCCATGAGAGAGAGAGAGAGAGAGAGAGAGAGAGAGAGAGAGAGAGAGAGAGAGAGAGAGAGAGAGATCTAAAAACTCCATTATGCTTAGTTCATTATCAAACTTCACCTGTCCCAAGAAATACGACACAACAGTAAAATAAAAAAAAATAAAAAAAAATAAAAAAAAAGGCTGAGAGAAAGATCTGTCTCACCAGTTAGAAAGGACACACAGTCCATAACATTCATAACTGTTTAACTTATTCTCATATATGTATCTAATCCAGTTTCAATGAGTATATTATAACTTGAAAGTGTTTTTTTTTTTTTATTTGATATTGTCATATGGGTATTTTCAATCATAATTTTTTTTTCTTTTTTTTTGACGAATCAATTTGACTCTGAATACTCAACTTATTCATAGATGTACATCATGCTAACTGTAAATTACAGTGAATAGATGTAAATTATGTTATTTTGAGATTGCTATATTTCATGTTTTTTTCTTTTTTTAGGTTGATTACACTATCATTAATTATTCAAAGCTTCTCTTTTTTTTTCTAAAATATTCTTTATATGTTTAAAACTATTATTATTATTATTATTATTATTATTATTATTATTATTATTATTATTATTATTATTATTATTATTATTATTATTATTATTATTGTCGCATATGTTGTAGGCCTGTAATATAATCTTCCAAGTTTACAAATAGATAAATAACAAAGGGAATATGTAAATATGACACATAAATGGGTGCTACTATAGCGTGAGGTCTACCACACTATAGCGTGAGATCTACCTCCCGTTAGTACTATAGCGTGAGGTCTACTGCTGAATTATTCGTCCCTCATAGATAAATACATTTCATACATTTGTTTAAGCAATAAACACTTAATTTAAACATATCTTAGAAATGACTTAGATAGATCATTGGATTTATAATTTAAAAAAAGGAATAAAGGAAAAATTAAACATATATATTTCCATACATTTATTCTAGCGATACACTCTTCGTATATCAAACATGTTATCATATATTTCCATACATTTATTCTAGCGATACACACTTCGTACATCATCTAAGAATGACACAAATAGATCATTGGAATTTTTTTCATCACCTTCCAGCAAAAATGATCAAGATGAGACTGGAACAGCTGACGACCAACACCTCGCATTCTCTTCATAATCATAGTTTTAGCGTCCAACCACGATCGCTCAATTGCCTGTGTGTGTGCCCCTGTCGCTGGATCCACATAATATTGCTGCTGGTTCACTGTAGAATGCTGATATCGATGATATCTCTTTTAGGCCGAGGGAAAAACCGATTTAGGAGCTTGCTTGCTTGCTTGCTTGTCAGATTGCCTAGCCCTTATTGCTGGACATGGGCTCTTGCGTTGGCAGCCCGTCAATTTAGGAGCTCCATTTGCTTCCTTTTATATGGGTAGGTTACATGGACAGGTCACGTTTTTGATGGATTAGGGCAGTTCACATGTTCGATGGTTCGGTGCTGGGCTATGGGACGCTGGTCACGCAGTAGACCTTATCCTCCACCTGGGTAGGCGACATATGGCGGTAGACCTCACGCTATAGTAGCACCCATAAATGTTGTTTCCCTTCCTGCTATTCTCAAGTAAGTAAGTATTGTCATCTAACTTATAGAATTGATTCAACCATTAATAAACATAATCCTTATTTTACTATTATTATTATTATTATTATTATTATTATTATTATTATTATTATTATTATTATTATTATTATTATTATATAAGCCAAGTTACAGGCTTAAACAGCGCAATAATCCTGCCTTCTCTCTCTCTCTCTCTCTCTCTCTCTCTCTCTCTCTCTCTCTCTCGCCTGATATTCGTAAAGAGAGAATACTCTTTTTATGTGTAATTTTTCAAATATTTCATTTTGTATTGAACTATGAAGGAATGATAAGGAGGATTTATGATTAATTCTTTGTAGTAACTTTTCGTAAATTATTATCTAACAATAATGTAACGTACAATATGCAGAATGTAGTACAAATAACTTCGCATACTTATAGAGGATTAATATCTATAATATGTGTGTTCATGATTAGCTAGTAATGTCTTTCATATTGACATAAAAATAGAGTATGGTTAAACTTGGGTGTTTAGTCTCTGATGGCAGCACATATTCCTTGACACAGCCATGTGAATGATTCTGTCCATTTGCAAAAGAAGGATAGATAGATACTCTTAAAAAATATGTACGGAAAGCATAAATTATATTCAGTTCCAATTAAGCAGACTATCCTCGCTAATTTTAAACCAAATCACGTTATGGAAGATGATAGATTGAAAGGATTGAAGAACTCTACACGTTATTTATTTCCATATCCAATAGATGGCGTGGGCTGTATAGTACCAAATTACTAATTACCCCCTCATCCCCTTATTATGATTTTTTTAATAATATTTTTGGTCAAAATTTCTCTATAAATCAGACACAATTGAACTTTTGCTTCAATGTTGTATAAACACAACTTAATTCTAATTAGGAAATTGAAGAATTCAGATATATTTCGTAAACAAACAATCGTCAGTTCAATTATAATTGGGGGTCAGGGCGAAAGTGGGGTTGCCAGAGAGAATGCCACATGTACTGAAATGAATGAGACAATCAAGTAATTAAACAGTTATTTGATCCAACCTTAATTACCTTTATATGAATTCAGAAGACAATTAATATGGTATATGGTATAACGTATTGCTAGTAAGAACTGCGTAGAAAAACAAGTTTGCTACATCCCAAAAGGCATAAACGTAACGAGTTTTACTTTACCACCAATAGATGGCATCAGAGGCATCTTGGCTTAACTGATGTAGACAATTCTTTGACGACCACGTGGGTCAAAAAGAAAAAGAAAAAAAAAAAAGGGTAAGAAAATTGGTAAATTGACCAACTATAGTTAGCTTATTATAAATGGATATTTTCATCAGAAAATCGTGTGCATTTTTCAAACTGAGTTTACTTATGAAAGTGTTTCAGATTTTATTTCTTCATCAGAACACTTGGATAATGAGCCATGACACTGTATAAAGGACCAAAGTAACAATCATCAACATAGTTGAGGGAGGTGGGACGAGGTTGGGACAGCGTAGCCAAATGGAATTCCCTTGAATGGAAAATATCATTATTCGTTACAGAATCAAATCATTTAAGGAGTAATAGTTATAAGCCAATGAGTGTATGACTATGTTGTACTTTGATGTTCATATCATCAGGGTAATCATCATAAACAAATCGGATAACGAAAAGAAAAAATTTTCATTTTTCTGTTTCTTCGCCAACGACTGACTGACTGTCCTACGTCACCTACCCTCGAATTAGTGATTGTTGATAAAGGCGTTCCAGGGTGTAAAATAGTTATAAAATAAACCTTATCATCATTCCCATAGCGAATATATGCATGTCAGTAAAGCTGTTCCTTGGTTCAATATACGTTAAAAGGAGCCCTTAAGTACCTATTGTATGCAATAGTGTTTGTTTTATTTTTACTATGAAATGTTTACTCACAGAATAGATGGAAATGCTGAGAAAT
>NC_090749.1:79544437-79546937 GCF_036898095.1 Palaemon carinicauda | reverse complement strand
CTCTCGTCTGTTTGTACTTTTTCTGTTTTTCTTAACCCTCATCTTTTTTTCTATTTGGTCAATCCATCGTCTTCTGTTCCTTCCGCGGCTTCGTTTGCAGTTTCTATTAACCGGTTATTTTTTTCCGCCTATTATCTCTCATTCTCATTATATGTAATGCCAACTTCCATTTATTGTCTTGCATGTTGTTAAAATATCCTCTACTTTAGTTTGCTCTCGTATCTATGTTGCTCTTTTTTCTGTTTCTTAACTTTAGTCCCATCATTTCTCTTTCCATAATTCTTTGATTTGTAACTAGCTTTTGTTTTGACTTTAGTAAGGCTAAGTTTATGTTGTGTGAGTTGATAATGGTAGTTTTATTTCTTCTTAGAGTAAGAGGCATTATACTTTTCATAGACTCATGCTTATTCTTCTTTTAATTTCGGTCGCGTATCCTGGGAAAACCTTATTGTCTGTCATACGTACGTAAATTCATTAACAATCTTTAGAGGTTCGTAAATAAGCTTCATTTAGCGTCTCTGTACTTTCATCGGAAATTAATTTAGTTTTCATAATATTTATTCATACAGTATATATATATATATATATATATATATATATATATATATATATATATATATATATATATATATATATATATATATATATATATATATATATATATATATATATTTATTGTATGTTATATACACACAGACACACACACACACACATATATATATATATATATATATATATATATATATATATATATATATATATATATATTCAAGTTCATTGAAATGAGTTCAAAAGTAAACACTCACTCATAAAAATATGTCAAATTTTCCCTAGCTATATTTTCATTAGTTTTTACTACACGCAGTTTTTGATAGAGATTACATTGATAATCAATTGCCATTATTCGACATAACTGAGTTTGTAAAAGCAGACTGACTCCCATTCATAACAAGAGAAGAGATTGTATGAGACCGAATTTATCTGTGTGTAATTGATAATTTTTTTGTTTTACTAATGCTGATGAATTAAAGAAAAAGATCGCCACCAACAATTTTGATAAACTTCATAGAAATTATATTTCACTCAAATATTATTTGATATCATAAAATTACTAAGAATTATAACGCGTAGAAGAGAGTAAAAATTGTTCAAAAAGTGTTTCTAATTAAAAAACTTCAAAAACGTTTATGACTACTAGAGTCCTTTGTTTAAAACCAAGTGAACAATGAAACTCGGGAACGTTGCTCCAGGTAAACAAATCAACGTTTTTTCATTGACCCTCTTGATAAACTTCTCCATTCTATGTGACCTGATCTCTTGCAAAGGCCCTCCAAAGACTCCCGCCATATCCACCAAGTACGGACAGCTCCGTGGCTTCTACCGGCAGGTAACTGACGAAAAATTACAGGTAGCAACTTACCTGGGTATCCCAATGCCACGCCGTCCATAGGAGTAAACCGCTTCAGCCCGACGCGGGCGCTATCGCAATGGGTGGGCGTTCATGAAGCCACCCACTTCGGTCCTTCATGTCCGCAGAGATTCCCAGATCTGTCTAATGAGACAGAGGCCCTCACTAGGATGACGAAGGACAGGTACGACCGTCTGAGAAAGTACCAGCCGGCGTTGAAGAGACAGAGTGAGGATTGCCTCTACCTCAATATCTACGTCCCTCCTAAAGGTCAGAGTCACTCATTTATGTTTATTTATTTAATTTGTTCATCAATTTACTCAATGTATTAGTTGATTAAATACTCAACCATCTTCATATTCCATAGGGTATTATTTTTTCATTTATTATCATCTCATTGGTAACCCCATTTTAAAGACTGGATCACTATTCCTCTGATAACTAGAATAGAATCATCCTCACTGACAGGCATTTCTTCCCTTTCTGAGTGTAGATACCTTAACGTGGTGATAGGGTTTGTTAAAGGCCATGCTCAGTAAAGATGTACTAGCCAGGGCCAAAATACTAGGTTGGTTTGCTGTAAGTGATAAGGATAACCTCTCCCCTACCCCCAATACCCACTGGCCATCGTGGTGATGAAATGGTCAAATCACAGACATGATTGAGGACATGTCTGAAGACGCTGTCCTGAAGTGGCCTAGAAACGGTTGCATTTGTTGTTGTTGTTGTTGTGTCATCTCAATGGCACCTTGAATATAAAGAATGGTAGTAGGTTGGCCAGGGCACCACCCACCTGTTGAGATATAACCGCTCGAGAATTATGGGGTCTTTTGACTGGCCAGACAGTAATAAATTGGATCCTTCTCTCTGTTTACGGTTCATTTTCCCTTTGCCTACACACACACACAAACCAAATTGTCTGGCCTATTTTTTACATATTCTCCTCTGTCCTCATACACCTGACAACACTTCTTCTTCAATTACAGGTTACTGCACGGTAATAGTTCAGTGGCCACTTTCCTCTTGGTAAGGGAAGGAGAGACTCTTTAGCTATGGTAAGCAACTTTTCTAGGAGAAGGACACTCAAAAATC
>NC_090749.1:79534437-79539437 GCF_036898095.1 Palaemon carinicauda | reverse complement strand
AAGGTACACTTGTCGTACCGGACTACAAGGCCGTTTTGTTGCAGGCGGTCGAGCACGAGGCGCAGGTGACGGAGGTGTTCCTCTTTTGAGGAGGAGAACACAAGTATGTCGTCCACATAACATACACAGAAAGGGAGGTCCCCTAACATGCCATCCATGAAACGTTGAAATGTTGCCCCAGCATTACGAAGGCCAAAACAGGAGTAATTGAAGGTGTATGTGCCAAACGGAGTGGTGATGGCAGTCTTGGGGATGTCTTCTGGGTTCATAGGCACCTGATAATACCCCTTCAGGAGGTCGAGCGTAGAGAAAACCTTCGCTTTGTGCAGGTAAGAGGTCACGTCGGCAATGTTTGGGAGGGGGTAGTGATCCGGTTCTGTTTGCATGTTCAGGCGCCTGTAATCCCCGCACGGCCGGAGGGAGCCGTCTTCCTTCAGAACGATGTGTAAGGGTGACGACCATGGGCTGGAGGCCTTTTGGCAAAGGCCCATTTTCTCCATTTCGGCGAACGTCTGTTTAGCGGCTGCCAATCGTTCCGGTGCCAGACGTCTGAATTTTGCGAAGACTGGGGGTCCCGTCGTCTTGATATGGTGATAAATACCGTGCTTGGCAGGAACCGTGGGCGTTTGGCGAAGTTCTGGACGGAAAACTTCCGGGTACGACGTGAGGAGGTGGGAGTAGGCATCCGTGGGTGCGCTGATGTGGAGAGCGAGGTTAGAGGGGGCGGGCTTAAGAGGTGTCGACAAGTAAGAGTCTGCGTTGACCAATCGTCGGTGGGCGACATCAACCAGAAGGTGGAAATGAGAGAGGAAATCCGCACCGAGGATTGGCATTGTGACGTCAGCAACGAGAAACTTCCAATTGAATTTACCGTTTCCGAACGATAATGTGAGGTTCTCGTAACCGTAGGTGGGTATCGCAGATCTGTTGGCAGCTACCAAGCGGACGTCGGCAGATGTAGACAGACTACGTTGTGCCTTGAAGAGTTTCCTTGGCAAAAGAGAACGACAAGCACCTGTGTCTACCAAAAATCGCACGCCCGTTCCTGCATCCTGTAAAAAGAAAAGATTAGAAACATGGGAGGCCACCGCCACAAGCGATGGCCTACTTACACGTTTTTTGGCCACTGACAATCTTTGGCACATTTCTTCGCGGTTGCCCCGAATCTGAAGTGGTAGTAGCAAAACTGCGGCGGATGGGAGGTAGTAAGTGGCTGTAGAAGTCGTTCGTTGAGGCGCGAGCGATTGGTGGGTGGTGGGCGGCTTTGTCGCCGCTTCGGCACGTCACGGGGTAGGCGTGTATGTCCTACGGCATTCATGTCAGCTTCGGTTGACGTTGAATAGGCATCCTTGTCGTCAGGGGTGGAGGCGTTGATGGAGGTCTTGAAGTGGCTGTCCATAAGGGCGTCGGCTTTGGTCATCAAGTCCTTTATGGGTAAACTATCGACATCGGGTATGTCAGCGCGCACAGGTTCAGGTAAACGGCGTATCCAAAGGGCACGGAGTAGATTCACCTCACGAGGAGAGCCGTCTGCGGCAGGTTGAAGGCGAGCGATACTGGTCATTTTCCTGAGGGCAAGCGAAGCCCTTTGGTCCCCCAACGGTTGTTGCGAGAGCTGAAAAAGCTTTGCTATACGGGCGGCTGGCGATGGCGAGTACTGCTGCAGAAGGTATGATTTGAGGTCGTCATACGCTATTGGGGTGTCTCCTTGTTCACAAAGCCAGTCGGATATTTCTGGGAAGGTGTCCTCGGGTATCGCCGCGAGAACATAATCCGCTTTGGTGGTTGAGCGAGTCACGCCCCTGATACGAAACTGGACTTCTGCGCGCTGAAACCAAGCAAACGCCTCTCCGCTGGCAAACGATGAAAGTTTGAATGGCGCGGCCGCAGCACCAACTGCCGTAGAGTCCACCATAGTACCAACGATGAAGGGGCGAGGGGGTGGGGGTGGAAGGCAATGGGAGCGAGTCGACTTCCGGGGTCACCAATGTGACGGGCTGAGAGAGGATGTGATCTCAAAGGCAGATTGGAAACGACTGAGTTATCTATTAAGGAACACTCTTCTTTATATACAAAACCTCAAGGCAACAGGACATGACCTGTTCGAGAGACAGACAAATGTTACAGGGCAAAACGGAGACATGATCATTCAGGTTCTTTTTAGTGCGAGGGAAGAGCGCAGATACAAGCATAATATATACAAAATAATTATGTACAATTGTGTAACACACGGTTGATACAATATATATATATATATATATATATATATATATATATATATAATATATATATATATATATATATATATATATATATATATATATATATATATATATATATATATATATATATATATATATATATATATATATATATATATATATGTGTGTGTGTGCGTGTGTGTGTGTGTGTGTGTGTGTGTGTGTGTGTGTGTGCAGTGAAATTTCATATGCTAATACTATCATACATCATACCAAAGATTATGTAACAAAACATGGCAAATTCTATTACTCATTCAAACATAATACCTGTGGAGAATTTTTTAATGGTTATGTTCTGAGTGGGAACTTAGTCCGGGAAAGTCTCCTTATAACAGTTACATAAAGTTCAACAGGGGAGGATAGGAGCACTTACTCTCGGGGCACAAACACCCTGCTAATACTTTACTGTCACAATTCGCAAACCATCACTCTTTAAATACAAAAGGGGGAAATTTTACTGTCCAGAGGCCGAAGAACTCCACACGTAGAATTAACAATAATTTATGGCCTACTCTAACTTTGTCAGGTCTATAGTCATCTCATTCTCAGGCTCTGTTCCGGCTCCGTCCCAGCTACCCCAATGAAATGCTGGACAGTTATTTTACGTTAAAGTAATTAAGACAAAATCCAAAATGGGAGCAGTGATGTAAAGTAGTTTAATGGTTTAAAGATAAGGATCTTTACCTTCGAAGCAAATATATTAATGCAAAGTACCTCGCTGTTACCAACCTATAGACTTACTCTTTAAATATTGGGTATTTTGTCCCGTGATCAACTATTCATTTCACACATTAAAATAAATGAGGGAGCAAAAATACTAAGGAGGTTTAATTAACCTAATATTGATTTGTTCACAAATTTACATTAAAACAAAACGGACATCTTACAACACAAAAAATGATATCAAAAGAAATGCAATTCAAATAATGAAAATGATGGGTTAGACACGTGGTCTGCAACAATCAAAATCAAATGGGGTCTGGCACGTGGCCCACGTGACCCAGAGACTATGCTAGTCTCAAAAGGCAAAAAATTGTATAGAAAAAATATATACACACAATCCCACCGCACACAGTCCGAATAGTGTAATTAGCCAGGTTCCCTATCAAGTTAAAATTAGTCTAATCTAATAAAAAATGGGGGAAAACTAAATGGCCATTGATGTAGTACCTGCACTCCTTTGAAGATCAGTCCTATGCCCGTGATAGCTGTTGACCTGGTTGTTGCACTAATGGGCACGTTGCACTTTTGCCTGGCTCACCCCCAAGAATCCTCGTTGGCTACAACTATGGTATCCCAGGGTCCTCTTCTTCTCAATCTCTCCGACCGGCAGCAACAGGACTCCTTGGTGAGTCACGTTTGGGAGAGTGGGATGGGATGGGGGGTGAGCCAGAAGTGCATGGGTTCAATGACCAGGCAGGTCAGCAAGCTAGGGCAGCTTCTCGTAGAATGGGGTCGACTCTACGGTCGAAGAGATCACCTGGCTTCACCTTTCCAGACAGGTGAGGAGCTTGATGCGCACGGTAATCCATTGAGGTTGCCATATCGGGACTTCAGGACAGGGCAATATATTGTTGCAAGGAGTGCAGAGGAGGCAGGATTTTGTACTAAATACTTAGAGAAATCTTGCTGCTCTAAGGGAGTTTATATATACAATAATCCTACCTATTCTGGCTTGCTAAAAATAATATTTTAAATGATTAATTAGCAATGGACTGGTACGATGGGCATACATCTTAAAATTAACAAACCTTAATTGGTATTGAGAAATATAAGATGCATTAATTTAGCAGTATTGGAATTTATATAAAATGTGCAGTTTAGGAATTTAATCTCGACCCATGTAGTTTAAGGAAAGAACCAACATACGCCGGGGTTACACTAAGGCCCTCTATCGTGCGTATCTACGCTGTGACGTCACGAGCATGGCGTGCGCCACTGTCAACAAGTTTAGATTAGTCCTCCTATGTTTCGTTAAAGAAAACTAGATGTAGGAGAGAATGTTTAAGGGGTAGCTATAGTATTAGTAAAAGAGAGCTAAAAATACGATTAAAAGAAGAAGAGTGAAGAAAATTCTTCACAATACCAGTCTCCCTCTTGTTGAACTTTCAGTTACCCTTCACTTTAACTCCACATGGCCTTCACCCCTTCACAATCGCTAACCCTCTTATCCTTCAATTGGCCTTCCCTTCCCACGCTCTTCAAGTGAATTGCATTTAAGTCTTCATGAAGCAACTTCATTTCAGTAAGCGTTTAACTTTCCTTGATATTATTAAGGATTTCGGTTCATCCCTTCTCCCAGAGAGAGAGAGAGAGAGAGAGAGAGAGAGAGAGGAGAGAGAGAGAGAGAGAGAGAGAGAGAGAGAGAGAGATAAGAAGGATCATAGTGTTATCCTATTAAATCCGGTCTTTGCCCTGACTAATCTCTTGTCATTAATCTCGATTTGGAGAAAGTTATTAATTTTGAATTTATGGCCGAGTTTCAAACTTTATTAACTGGAAGCAGAATTGCAGTTTGAGTTGAAGATTATTCTGATGGATTGTTATCCGCCCCCCCCCCCCTCCTCTCTCGCTCTCTCTCTCTCTCTCTCTCTCTCTCTCTCTCTCTCTCTCTCTCTCTCTCTCTCTCTCTCTCTATATATATATATATATATATATATTATATATATATAATATATATATATATATATATGTATGTATATATATATATATATATATATATATATATATATATATATA
>NC_090749.1:79522625-79527625 GCF_036898095.1 Palaemon carinicauda | reverse complement strand
CTAGAGTTTACATTTCAGAATAAAAAAATAATCCCTATTGCTTACAATATGTACTTAAGGGCGTCTTTTAGCCTATATTAAACCAAGGAACAACTTTACTGACATTTATATTACCTAAGGATATGATAATAAGGTTTAATTCATAACTGACTTACACTTGTGAACGCCCTTATTAGCAAACACAAATTCGCAGTTGGTCAGTCGTTGGCGAAGACACAGAAATATAAAATTTTTCTTTTTCGTTATTCGAATTGTTTATGTTGATTACGATGATCATAAGAATATCAAATTACACAATAATCATACACCTTTTGGTATATATCTATTACTCTATAAGTGGTTTGAATCTGTAATGAATAATGTTATTCTCCACCAAAGGAAATTATAATAGGCAGCTCTGTCCCAAACCCGTCCCACCAGCCTTAACTATACGGATGGTTGTTACCGGGGTCATTCGTATAGGGTCATGACTTATTATCCATTTGATGTAATGAAAAAATGAAATTTCAAACACTTTTAAGAGTATCCTCGGGTTACTTCCCATAATATAAGAGAAAATTCACACGATTTTCTGATAAAAATATCCGTTTATAATAAGGAAACTACAGTTGCACAATTTACCAATTCTCTAGCCTCTAGCTTCCTAAGATACTTTTCGTTTTTGGACCCACGTGGTTGTCAAATAATTGACTACATTAGTTGGGCCAAGGTACCTCTGATGCCATCTATTGGCGGTAAAGTAAAGCTCTTTACGATTTAAGGGAGGGAGCAATGGGAGTCTGGGTTATCTTGCCTTTCATAATGTAACTATTTTATCATTCTACGTACTTCTTACTAATGATTCGTGTTATACCATGGAACCTATTAATTATCTTCTGGTTTCGTAAAAAGGTAATTAAAATTAGTTAAACTAACTGTTTAATCACTTGATTTTCTAAGGGAATTGGCATTCTGTCTCGCACCCCCCCCCCCCCCCATACTCGGCCAGACCCCTTAATGTAATTAATATATCGATAGTTTGTTGAAGAAATATGTCTAAAACCAATTGTGAAATTGGCAATTTCCTAAGGAAAATTTACTTTTACTCTGATAACAATGAGCCACAAGTTCACTTGGGTCAGTTTTATGGTAAAATTTTGCGCTGAAATAAAATAATGAAAATCATAATGAGGGGATGGTGGGGGTAATTAGCAATTTGATACTCTACTGCTAACGCCATCTATTGGTCATGAAAATATGCAATGTGTAGGGCTTTTTAATCCTTGCGTCGTGGAATCTTCCATGACGTAATTTTTGTTAGGAAATAGCCTAAATTACCTACTTGAGGGGAATGGAAGATAATTTATACTTGTTATACTTATTTTATACGAGTGTAAATGTTAATCTAACCCCCCTTTTCAATTGGATAAAATTATCCAAATGAATGGAACAAGGTACATGTGCTGCCCTCTTTTGACATGACGTAAAAAGACTCGGATTCTGGTCAAATTGAGATTACTAAAACTTACCCACATGATTATTTTAAATAAATCTTAACTTTAATTATCCTACTTTTCTTCTGATATTCTTAGAATATATGTTATGGTAATTATATGTATTACTAAAACATACAAAGCAGATCCCAATATTCTGCAAGAAAATAGTTGAAACTCAAAATAAAAACTTTAACTTTAACCTAAATTTATTAATGTTAATATTAAAGATGTGGTCAGCTAATCATAAGCACATTTATTACTGAAATCAATCCTCTATGAAATGTGTCTTGTTCCATATACTATATTCGATTATTACACAATCAGATGCCATTGGTTATACATCACCTGCAGCTTCATTAAAATTTATCTTTATACAACTCTCTCTCTCTCTCTCTCTCTCTCTCTCTCTCTCTCTCTCTCTCTCTCTCTCTCTCTCTCTCTCTCTCTCTCTCCTCATGTCAATGTATAAAATTAAAATAATTGTCATCGGAGTTTCACAAAAAGCATCATTGAACTGACCATTTGCAAATACTATTCATGAACAACGTAAGCTTCATTTTAGGTAGAATAGATATAGGCCTATACAAATCCCTCATGTATCATCAAAGTGCGAAGAGCCATACATGATATACACTCAAAGGATGCATAACTCAGGTCAATACTGCAATGGTGGGAGATGGGCATCTCATACATATGAATCATTAATTTCAGGAAATTTGTATGATGTATGACTGAGCAAACGATCTATTTATCATTCGTGAATATCTGTTAACACCGAAATAGAACATCGAATATATAAGACATTCAGTCATAACTTATAAATGTTTACTTCATGAAGACCCAATAGATGGATATATGATGAAATTCCAATCTTCTGCTCAGATATGAAAGGAATATTATCATCGATTTCAGAATGCAATTGAAGTCTAATTATTGCCAATAATGAATTAGAAAATGATCTCATAAATATATTTGGCAGGTTTGCCATGTTACAGAATCGCTTAATATCTGTGTCATTTATGCGTTTTCGATCATTATGTTTTTCTTTTGATTAAATCGTGACTAAATTTGCAAAAACCTAAGTTCACCTATGTATAACTAGATTTTGCATTTTACTGTAGTATTGCTTAAATCCTAATCAATATCTACTGAGTATTTGTGAATGTTTTAATAAAATTGAATGTAGCATGATGTGCAATGGAGAGGTGTGGTAAAAAAATGAGTAATCAGATAACTAGCTCTATTTAACATAACATAAAAGAAAGGTAGGCTATTTGTATTTCCCAAAGGGTCCCATAAATCTGGCAATTGCATGTGTACATTGAACGACTTTAAACTTTTTGGTTAAGCATATTTACAGCATATAAGCGGTTAAAATCCTTCTGTCTCTGAAATCATGTGATTGGAAATGCGTTGTTTATGGGACCAATTACAAAATGGTTTCATCAACCAGGGGTTCAGGGTGAAGGCATCACTTCCCTCAAAGTAGAATGAAACGCAGGGTACTCTCCTTATTAGGAAAAGATTCAGGTTCTGTAGAGTGCAAAGTGTCTTCCTCAATGGCTTGGTTTAGAGGTGTAGACGCAAAAATCTCTGTATCTGAACGGCTATCAGTGTGTCGAATATTAACCTTGAGAAATTTGTAATTAGCATCAACTAAATCCATGAGAACAATTGAGAAAATGCTCTTGCAGATGAAGAAGAAACTAACACTTTTGGGAGGTTTACAACAGCCTATATGTTTGTCGTCTATGGCTCCCAGACAGTTACACAAATTCCATTTGCTATAAAACAAGCCCGCTATTTACTTCCATCCTTCTGGGGCTGTTGGGCATGTAATTAACTCTTCATCAAGCTCCTCGATGATAACTTTATATACTTCTGAAACAACTATAGAACAACTATAGAGACGGTGTTGTGAGCAACTCTAAAGGCATATTGTTAGGTAAGGCCAGGTGATGACTAACTTCAGTCCAGGTGACAAATCCTACCTGTAATTTGTATCCAGATTTGTGATCCTGTGTAGAAGTTCTATGAATAAAGCAAGACTCCTCCTGGCACAGTTTGTAAGAGTTTGAACATCTTCAAGGCTTAGTTCGGTTATCAGATAATATTAGCCAATCATTATTCTCCTCCTTAGCCAAGGATTCATCTGGAAAGAGATGAGTTAGAAACCTGATAATATGTTCAAAAGGTGTATAAAAGATAAGTCATGAATAGTAAATGTAATCTAACAAGATGTAGATATGCATCCCGTCACACACTGGATCTATTCCGATGCATAGGGTTGCAACTAAAAAATCCAAAGGATGAGTTGAATATTCACCAATTTCTTTTACACAGTTGAACACAGCAGATAGGTGTAACACGGATGGACATTTGTCATTTATCTGGCGAGAATTTATTGTCTATCTGCAGTTGTATGCTATCAAACATAACATTAGAGAACTCTGTTTATTACTTTACAGTATTTTATGTCACTATCATATCATTTTAAGAATGGCATTGTTTCCAATTATATTTATGAAAGAAAGATTCGAGAGAATGACACCTCGTAAAACTAAGGGAGCCATAAAAGTTAATTGTTCATTCATTCTGTCGCTAAGCCTGCCTGACAGTTGCGCGCATTTTTGTCACGCACTGGGTTTTTTCCCGCACTGTTCACGACCAGTTCACGGCACGTTCACGCATAGTTCATGACAAGTTCATTCTACATTCACGCCATGACACGAATTGGCACGCCTAGTTCACGACAAGTTCATGACACGTTCACTCATCTTTCCGCATCATTCCGCATCGTTCATGCATCGTTCACGCCAGTTCACGAATTGGCCACTCCATATAAAAACGGGGCTTCTCCAACCCGAGGACATTCTTGGATTGGCTTCGGAAGAGACAACAATGCTTTCTGTCAGAGACACCATTGCATTGAGGAGAAGAAACGTATCTTTTTCGTTTGTATTTTTTGTTGCCCTTTATTTTTCTTTCAATAAGAAAGCATTTGATTTACATATAAATAGTAGACATAAAATATGTACAAGTATTAAGAAAGCATTTTATCTTAACATTAAAAGCAGCAAACATGAAAAGTTTTTAGGCTGTTGATTTTAAGGTAATAGAGAAAAAAGTGTGTTGAAATAAGAAATCATTTTATTTTTACATTGAAACAGCAAACAGAAAAAATTGTTTTGCTCCTCATTTTAAGGTAATAAAGAAGAATAAGTATGTTGATGAAATAAAATATCATTTTATTTTTACATTCAAAACAGCAAACTTAAAAATTTCTTGGGTTTATTTTTCAGTTCATTTTTATTCAAAACAAAAGTTTTGGCTCTTGATTGGTAATAGAGAAATATAAGTGTGTGCATGAAATAAGACATAATTTTATTTTTACATTCAAACAGCAAATATAAACAATTATTAGGTTTATATTTTTCTTTCCTTTTCATTAATTTTTTCGTTTCCTTTTTGTCTCTTCATTATAAAGTTATAGAAATACTTTGAAATAAGATATCATTTTTTTTG
>NC_090749.1:79500125-79517625 GCF_036898095.1 Palaemon carinicauda | reverse complement strand
CACACATCCTGTGTCTCGTCTTTTGACTCTTGTCCATCAGCGGACGAATTCAAGTCTTGAATTCTGAAGGTAAAAATGACAGAGAAAAAATAGCCTCTCCGATATAGAGGATATTAATAAACATATTAAGTCCTCTATTTATCTATTCAGTCAAATAAATCCACAAATTGTTGGAGTGGATAAATTTATAAATAAAAAAATCAAGAATACATTCTATTGATAATACTCATTTTACTTTTAATTTGTAAATATACCTGGAAGTGGTGTGGGGCTAAATAAAGATTTCAAATTTTCAATGGATTATTCTTAGAGCTAGAAAATTAATTGATCTTTTTTCTAAAATATATTCCGAGCATAAAATTCTATTTTCATATTTTCTATTGCATATCATTAGAATTGGATTAAATATTATAAACTCTATCTGATTATAGTCCTTAGGGGGGTCCCAAGGTTTAAATTCTAAATTCCACTGTTTCCATCCTCAGCGTCCTTGTGAACATCCTAAGGCTTCATCTTCAGGAACTTTAAGGAAATCCGGGAGATCAGCCTTTAATTGTCCTTACAAAAAGGTTTAGCTTCCATTTCTGAGTTGTCCTTAAGGAAGTCCTTAAGCTCCATTTTAAGGTGTCCATAAGAAAGTCCTCACGCTCTTTTTTTAAAGTAGCCTCGTAGGAGTCCTCAGGCTCAGTGATCAAGTGTCCTTCTGGAAGTCGTTTGGTTTCATATTTAAGTGTTCTTTACATGTCCTTTGTTTGCATCTTTAAGTATCTTCAACGCCTCAGGTTCCTTATTTAAGTTTCCTTTAGGAAATCTTTAGGTTCCATCTTTGAATATCCTTAGAGGAGTAGTTATGCTTCATTTTTAATAACTATCGAGTTATTAAAAGGAATAGAAAAAACACTAAACTTCATATGAGTTCTAAGTCTTTTGAAGGAGTTGCTTATAGCATATTCTGTTAATAAGTAACTTGTATAAAGCTTTAAATACATAGGATTATTTAATAGCAACAATGAGAGACTATTTCGCCAAAACAGTGAAAATATACTAAGGCAAAAGTATAAGAAAGTTTACTTACTTAAGTCAACAAACGAAATTCTACTACGATTCCAAAAGATCTTGGAATGTGATATTTGCTCAACAAAGAGCGTCTCAGAAAACTCTTTTTGTGTCATCAACACTAAAGTAACAAAATTGACTTCATATCTAAAGATACTTGTGTACTGTATGAGATGTTGTGTTTGGATAGAGAGTTCCATGTTTCAACTGTTTCGACAACAAACAGAACAGTTGAAAGTCACAATATATCTTATGTTTTTTATTTCCTATTTCAGTAAAGACATTCCTTACTCTTTTTATGCGAGTGGTATTATTTTTTTTTTTTTTTATTCACCGTTATTGATGTATCTCTATCCATCCACTTATTTATATATAGACACATACACATGCACACGGACAAACACATACACACACACACACACACACACACATATATATATATATATATATATATATATATATATATATATATATATATATATATATATATATATATATATATATATACATATGCGTGTATATATATATATATATATATGCGTGTGGATATGTATATATATATATATATATATATATATATATATATATATATATATATATATGTATATATATATATATATATATATATATATATATATATATATATATATATATATATATATATATATATATATAAATATATATATATATATACAGTTTATATGTATATAAATGATAGAGTATATGGTATATTCATTATATTAGTTTTATCTATTTGTCTATATGGTTACATATCTAAATAGATACATAGATTGAAAAATTTAGAAACTTGATTAAATGTGAAATATCATTTTTCTCTGATATCTTTTTATGACACAAAAGTCTCGATATATTAACTTTTGTTTACGATATAAAAGTCAACAGAAAACAGATTCTTTGTTTAGGAAAAATATAATTTCCGCTTTCCGATTGGAGGAATGAAGACGCTGACGACGACCAATCACATTTGAGAATGGTCTTTTCCGCCAACCAACGCTAATGTAGAAATATTTCAGCTACATATATAATACTTATATAAAAGTACACTTTTATATAAGTACACTTATATAAAAGAAAATGATCTTATATATCCTGTAATCAGGATTATTTGCGACTTTACTCCCCAAATAGACTTAAGTAAAACACCTTTATTCAGACCTCGAATGTTCTATATAGCTTAGAACAATACTCGCTTGTCATGGTACTTTTACGTTTGTTTATTACTTCCAAGGCTACTTTCAAAGTCTCTTTGTGCTCAAGCAGTTTTTACATCAGTTATAATGGTTAAGAGGGATAATGGGGGGGGGGAGGCATTGCTAGGGTAAATATTATTCGAGTGTGTGACTCGTCTAAGGAGAGTAGGAATTATTACATAAATCCTTCAAGTGTAAATAATTAAAAAAATCTAGGAACTAAAAACATATGTCTCCAAAGGCCAGGAAATATTATTACAACCATTTCATCTATTATTATTATTATTATTATTATTATTATTATTATTATTATTATTATTATTATTATTATTATAATTATTATTATTATTATTACTATTGACTTTTTATAGTATTTTGCGTTTTTCTTTATAAAATATTTCTTATATCACTTCCAATAACTCATATTTACATCTATTCTTTCCAAGTTTAACATCTTCACGATCAACTGGATAGCTGGATAATTGGAGAACCACTTTCATCCAATAACAAGCAATAATCATTTCTTGGATTGAACAAATCAACTGCTGCTTAAATTGAGGTATCTAGATAAGGCAAAATGGACTGTTGCAGAGATAGCATTGGATAATTGTACAACAACCTTTATCCAATAACAATCAATGTTTATATCTTGGATTGGACCATGAATAAAAAACCCAAAAGGCTCGAGATCTTTTTTATGGAATGAGTCTTTTAAGGGAGATGGATTCCAGAATCCCCAGTCATCAGAAACATTGCAATAACAGACATGATATGACAGAGGGGTCAGTCAGTCAAAAGCTTCCTTGATTTCGAAGGGATGCTCTTCTCTATCCAGGAATCCTTTCTGGCTATCTACTGGAAATGCAGATATCTTAGTTCCAGACTATTTGCTGGATTAGTTCAAGAAGTCGACTTTATTTTTTCTTAATCAATCTTAAGGTTATAATGAAAGAAAACGTTAGTTTTGGTTATAGTAGATTATTTAGGAAACTCTACCTTCACATTTGATTACGCTATCAGTCATCATCATCAAATCGTCCTACACCTATTGATGGAAAGGGCCTCGGTTAGATTTCACCAGTCGTCTCTATCTTGAGCTTTTAAATCAATATCTCTCCATTCATCATCTCCTAATTTACACTTCATAGTCCTTAGCCATGTAGGCTTATGTCTTCCAACTTTTCTAGTATCTTGTGGAGCCCAGTTGAAAGTTTGATGAACTAATCTCTCTTGGGGAGTGCGAAGAGCATACCCAAAGCATCTCCACCTGCCCCCATTCATTGTCTCATCCGCATATGGCCCTTGAGCAATCTCTCTTATAGTTTCATTTCTAATCTTGACCTGCCATTTAACTCCCGACATTCTTTCGAGGCCTTTGTTCTCAAATCTATAAAATCTGTTGGATATTGTTTCATTGTCATACCAAGACTCGTGTCCATACAGTAACAATACCCCTAAATTAATGCACAGTAACTTCGTATACTGTAGATTATAATCCAAAATATGTGCGTCATTATTAAAGTAATACACATGAATAGTTTACACCTTCAATGAACAGGGTGTTATAGAGAAAAAAAGTCCACTCTATAAAACACTTAATTTTCCTTGTACATATGTTAACATAACCTACAATAAATACTTATCCAAGATTTTAAATCTTCCATCACAGAACTTCCAAGTTGAACATCAGAATATCCCAGTCTGTTTCATCTTAATCCTTTTTTTTTTAAAGTTACCTCTCAAACACCTTTATGGAAAAGTCTCTCTCTCTTGATACAAGATCACATCTTGGCTTCAAACTCTTCCTGCGAATCCAGATCTCCTCACATTTTCTCTCCAGTTAGAGATTCGGGAACTTTGGGGAACTCAATCAAAACTTTTCAACCCGCCTTGCATATTGGAGTTATTGCATTTAAGCAACACGGGAGGAATGAGAAGTCTCTGTGACACTTTCTAAATTATTGTATTTTTTAGTGATGGAATATTTATCAATTTTTGTTATATAATAAGAGTAGGTGGCTCTCTCTCTCTCTCTCTCTCTCTCTCTCTCTCTCTCTCTCTCTCTCTCTCTCTCTCTCTCTCTCTCTCTCTCTCTCTCTCTCTCTCTTTTTTTTTTCATATATATATATATATATATATATATATATATATATATATATATATATATATATATATATACATACACACACACACACACACACACACACATATATATATATATATATATATATATATATATATATATATATATATACATATATATATATGTGTGTGTGTGTATGTATATATATATATATATATATATATATATATATATATATATATATATATATATATATATATATACATATATATATATAAATATATGTATATATATATATATATATATATATATATATATATATATATATATATGAATATATGTATATTTATGAATTTATATATATATATATATATATATATATATATATATATATATATATATATATATATATATATATATATATATATATATATATATATATATATATATATACACACACAAAAAAACACAACTCGCACATACATGTATACAAATACACCCCTACACACATATATATATATATATATATATACATATATATATATATATGTATATATATATATATAGCCTATATATATATATATACACATATATATATGCACACACAAACACACAACTCACACATACATGTATACAAATACACCCCTACACACATATATATATATATATATATATATATATATATATATATATATATATATATATATATATATATATATATATATATATATATGAACATATATCACGAGCACACGTGATTTTAATTAATGTAAATATCACCCACGAAATGCATTTAATACCGAATTCTATCTTCGGAAATACATATCCACTTGGAATTCATTTTATGGTAACAGCTTCTGGCCGGGTGGTGATTCGAACCACCACCTGTACAGCTAGAAACTATGCTTGGCAGGGACCCTACCGACCCAGCTATCAAGTCTCTCATGATAGCTGGGTCGGTAGGGTCCCTGCCAAGCATAGTTTCTAGCCGTACAGGTGGTGGTTCGAATCACCACCCGGCCAGAAGCTGTTACCATAAAAAGAATTCCAAGTGGATATGTATTTCCCAAGATAGAATTCGGTATTAAATGCATTTCGTGGGTGATATTTACATATATATATATATATATATATATATATATATATATATATATATATATATATATATATATATATATATATATATATATATATATATATATATGTGTGTGTATATATATATATGTATATATATATATATATATGTGTGTGTGTGTGTATGAGTGTGTGTATCAATATCAAATAATAATTAGCAGATGTTTTCATCATTGGTAGATGCTTATTTGAAAATGCAAAAAAAGAGAGAGGATGGATATAAATGAAAATTGGTATTCAAGGAATGATAAAGTTTTAGGAATCCTTGCAATATCATATTGAAGAGAGAGAGAGAGAGAGAGAGAGAGAGAGAGAGAGAGAGAGAGAGAGAGAGAGAGAGAGAGAGAGAGATCAACCGTATTATATCTCTTTGTTTGTTTATTATATGTAATTCCATATTCGTGTATATTTGTGGATATCAATGTGTTTTCATCAGGAAGAAAAATGATTAAAGATATATTTCAATTCATATCAAAAGATAATTATCTGTCTCACACATTTTTACCCATCAAGTTTATTTTCACATGTTTCCCATTATTAGGTTAACGAAAATTATTTCTTTATTTTATTTAAATCAGCCTTGTTTTTCTTTTTAAGTTAAAGTATTTTTGTTGTTTGTTTACTAATGTAAGTGGCTCTCCGATTGTTGAATAGTGTTTTTGCGCCTCCTCCTCCTCCTTTGTGTATTAGTGGACTATCGTTTTAACGATTGTTTTTTTTTTTTTGCTGTGAGTGTTGGGAAGGAGATGAGTGGACATGGTCGACCAGTGAAGGCAGTTCGGGTCTTGACAAGCTCTCACCAACAATATTTCTCGTCTCAGCATTCCTTGTGACTTGGAGGACGACTTTTGGCTATTACCTTCGTACTTCGGTTGAAGTGTTTAGCAGATGCTCATGTCATCTGCGACGGTAGTTTTCTGCTACTTGTTCCCGTCGGAGGATTTGCACAGGATTGGTGTCGACGCTGTTTCCCGACACTGAACCAGGATTTTACTGGCCGTATTCATCCAGTCCAGCTGTGTACGAGTGTGAGAGCAAATTGGCTCGTGAGGAGATACGTAGGGCGGCTGACGCCAGGTAAGACAAATTAACATTCCTCTTGTATAGGGAAGTGGATTGCCCCTCAATGCCTGGCGTGCAGCTTTACCCTTCCGTTAGCAGTTTAATGGATTAAGCACGGCCCTGAGTTCAACTTATCTCCTGGTACTTCACTTGAGGTGAAGTTGTTTATTTTACCCATTTTGTTTCTTTATAATTGTTTGTATATATTGGAGTTTCATTGATGTATGTTGTGTGTTAATTTTTGTAATCAGAGTTCCACATTGTTTAGATTTGTATAGTAGGTAGGAATATTAAGGTTTTCCTTGTTTTCATCTCCTACTTCCTTCTACCATTTTATCATTAGGTTATTGATTATTTTGGCTAGCCGTATCTGGATCCACTTAGTTATTATTGAATGTTTTCTCTTAGAGTTTTCTCATGTTTAGGGTTTAGTGTAGTAGCTTTAGGTTATTTTCTTGTGAGTTCCCGAGAACCATTATTTGTTTTCTTGAATATGTGTATAATTAAGTGTATTTAATCTCACAAGGTTGATTTAAGTTATCGTTCTTGTTTATAATAAATATTGTTAAGTTTTCTTGGGTCTCTGTTTCCGTCTTTCCTTGTCACTGACGTACTTTTACCGACTGCAATCCATGAGAATTTAAGAACCTGCATTACAACCTGGTAGGTTGTAACAGTTGGCGACCGTGACAGGATTGCACTCGGGTGTACTCAGTGGTTTGGTTGGCGGATCGGTGCTCGGTGAATTTACCAATATTTGTTATTGTTTAGTGTGTTGCCTTACTCCCCCTTTAATTTTGAAATCATGGGTGAATATGTTTTTGATCCCGCAGAATTTTTAGGATCAGCAGATTGTCTTAGGCATCTTCCTGTATTAAGTAAAGAGTGTTTGGTGAGTTGTGCTCGCTGGTTAGGTGTCCCACTTAGGGCTGCGAACACTAAGGCCCAGTTGTTGTTAGCTGTAGAGAGTAAGGTAGCTCAGGGTATGGCTGAAGGAGAGAATTTAGCTAGAGATTTTGACAGTGTTGATGATTGTGGTTCGGAGCGCGAGGATAGTGTGATTGATGATGTGAGTGTGAATCCAGGCCTTTCTTTGTTTGAGGACCCCCCTCGTACTGGAACTATTTTTGAAGGAAATGCTAAATTGCAAGATAAAGGTAACGTGTCTACAAACCCATTTGTTGTAGAAAAATCTGTCCCAGAGAATGTAGTTCCAGTGCAGCCTGTGTTGTCCCAAGAGGACTATGAATATAGATTAATTTGCAAGAGGATAGAGTTAGTGAAACTTGAGTTTGAGGAGAACGAGAAGGTGCGGAGACATGAACTAGAGATGGCTAAAGTAAATTTGGAGTTGGCTAAATTACAAAATGTTCCTAATAAATTGAGTACTCCTTGTGGTCCATATGTCGATAAATTTAATATAGGGGCAGCTTTGAAGTTAGTCCCTGTATTTGACGAAAAAGATGTGCCGGAATTTTTTAAAGCATTTGAACGGGTAGCTACCAGGTTGTCTTGGCCCGCCGAGATGTGGACAGTCTTAATTCAGTGTAGGCTGGTGGGCAAGGCAATCAGGGTTTATAATTCTTTGGAGGAGGGCGTAGCCCGGGATTATGGTAAAGTAAAGGCGTTGGTCCTCAAGGCTTATGATCTTGTCCCTGAGGCCTATCGTCTAAAATTTAGAAATTTTAGCAAGCATGCTTCCATTTCATATGTTGAGTTTGCTAGGCTCAAGGAGGAGCAATTTGATAATTGGCTGAAGAGTCGTCAGGTAGTCTCTTTCTCCTCCTTGAGGGAATTAATGTTATTGGAAGAATTTAAGAAATATTGTAGTAAAGAACTGAGGATATACTTGGAAGAGGTGAAAGCAGCTAACCTAAGTAAAGCGGCTCAGATTGCCGATGAATTTATTTTAACCCATCGAGCAGGGTCCGGCAATTTTGGGTCTCAGGGTCTAGATTTCCAGTCTGCCAAGCCAAATGATGGTAATATTAAATCTAATAATGTAGCTAACAACAGGGTAAAGCATTCAGGTGTTCCAACCTATTATAAGAATGAAAAGACTCAGGGAAATATTTCAAATGGAGAGCCCTCTAGATTCTTCTCCAAAAACAGGGTAGTGTCTGGTAATGTGAGCAAAGGTAATGGGACCTGTTTTTGGTGCAATAAGCCTGGACATTATCAAGCTCAGTGTAATGCCAGGAGGAGGTATCTGGAGAGAAATAATGACAATATTGACAATCCTATATCTGTAATAACAAATAAGACTATTCCTAACACCCCCAAGGTTGAGAATCCACCGGTAACGGAAGGTAGCAATGTAAATAGTGGTAATGACAGCAATGTAAAACCAACTGGTAATAGACCTTCATGACTCTATGATAAATATATATGGCCTGGTAGACTGGTTACGAATTCAGGAATTCTAAAGGTAAAATTTTTGCGAGACACAGGGTCAGCTCGTTCTTTAGTATTAAGGGAATCTTTAAATGGTTTAGTTGAATATTCAGGGAATTATGTGATTCTGGGAGGTTTCCCGGATACTGTGGTTTCAGCTCCATTGGTGGAAGTTGAATTATCATTCCCTGGGTATAATGAGGTAACAGAGTTGGCTGTGGTGGAGAAACTCCCTATTCCAAATATAGATGGTATTTTAGGAAATGACATGGTAGACCATAGGGGTCTGGAATTATTCCCTATTGTGACTGTGAATGCTTGTCCTGTGACGGTGGTGACTCGGGCCTCCGCTAAGGCAGCTGATTTGATAAATGATGATGACTTAGATTTAAGTAGCTTAGAAGTAGAGTTAGAAAGGCCCGGGCCAGTAGGTAGTCCTAGTATTACTAGTAATATCTTGCAACTTGATTGGGACCGTTTAACGTTTATTGAGGCTCAGAAACAAGAGTTTGATTTTGAGTTGGGTGACACAGCCGATTTAACTAAACCGAGGTTTTGTGTAATGAAAGGTTTGTTATATCGAATTAGTCGTCCATCTACACATGATCTGAACAAAACTTCTCGAGTGGAACAAATTGTGGTTCCCTCACAATTTAGGGAGTCTGTTTTGAAGTTGTCACATGATGATTCTTTTTCTGGTCACTTTGGAGTATTTAAGACGTTCAAAAGATTAGCAAAATGTTTTTGGTGGCCAGGATTGAAATCATCAGTAAAACAATTTGTTAGTAATTGCGAGGTTTGTCAGGTGATGGGAAAGCCCAATCAAGTGATCCCTAAAGCACCTCTAAATCCCATTCCTGCAATTGGGGAACCTTTTGTGGAATTGGTTATAGATGTGGTGGGGCCTTTGCCCAGAACAAAGACTGGGTTTACTCATCTCCTGACCATCATGGACCGAGCTTCTAGATTTCCGGAAGCATTCCCAATGAAAAAGATAACTTCCAATGCAGTATTTGAGAAGCTTGTTGAATTTTTCTCCCAATACGGACTTCCTCGTAAAATTCAGACCGACTGTGGGACGAATTTTACGAGTAAGGTATTTAGGGGTAAGTGTGCTGAACTGGCCATTCAGTGCACTACCAGCGTACCTTACCATCCCGAGAGTCAGGGTGTGGTGGAAAGATTCCACCAGACACTTAAATCAGTTTTAAAAAAATACTGCTATGAACAAGGAGAGGATTGGGAAAAAGGACTTCCCTTTGCTCTCTTTGCCATAAGGAACCATCCAAATGCATCTACAGGTGTAGCTCCCTTTGAGCTGATCTATGGGCACAAAGTACGTGGTCCGTTGGAAATTTTTCATGAATTGTTATCATCTGGGCAGAAAAAGGAACTTAATGTGATGAAATTTGTAGAGAATTTACGGAAAAAGTTAGCCATTGCGTGGAAATTTGCAAGAGAAAATTTGGTTTCCTCCCAAGTAATCATGAAATCAAATTTTGATAAGAAAACCAAGGTGCGATCGTTTGAGCCTGGGGAATTGGTATTGGTGTTGAGTACAGACTCAGACAATTTCCTTGAGCCAAGGTATAAGGGGCCCTGGAAGGTTTTGAGAAAATTGTCTGAAGTGAATTATGAAATTGAAGCCCCCGGGACCAAACGAAAGTGCCGGGTCTTTCATATTAATAGATTAAAATCTTATATTTCAGGTGGTAGGGATCCTTTAGCTATAGTGTGTGAACCTGTGTCTGTAGAAGTAGAGTCTCCAGAGGATAACTTTGAGGACTTGGTTGGTCAGGTATCTTCTGATGCTCTCTTTAATAACGTTCAAAATCTAGAGGTTTTGAAAAGAGAGCTGGACCATCTGGAAGTTACCCAGAAAAGGGACATTATTAATTTAATCTGTTCTTTTCCAGAAATATTTCTTAGTTCGCCAGGTAGGACGAGGTTGCTTCAGCATGATGTGGATGTGGGCAGTGCTTCTCCCGTAAAGCAGAGTCCTTATCGACTAAATCCAGTGAAAAGGGACATAGTCGAGGAGGAAATAAAGTATATGCTGAAACACGACCTCATCCAACCTTCGATAAGTCCTTGGAGCTCTCCGATAGTTTTAGTTAAAAAGTCTGATGGAAAGTACAGAATGTGTGTGGATTACCGTAAAGTTAATGCCAGTACCAAAAATGACTCTTTTCCTTTGCCTCGCATTGACGACTGTCTCGATCAGATAGGGTCTGCAAAATTCATAACCAAGTTGGATTTGCTGAAAGGGTATTGGCAAGTGCCCCTGTCTGATCGAGCCCGGGAAATTTCCGCATTTGTAACTCCCTTTGGGCTTTACGAATGTAAAGTGATGCCCTTTGGGATGAAAAATGCTGCATGCACCTTTCAGAGGCTTATGAACAGAGTCATTTGTGGGTTGAAAGGCACTGAGATTTATATTGATGATTTAGTTGTTCACAGCAATGATTGGCAAACTCATATAGTAAGATTGAGAAAAGTGTTTGAAGCTTTGAGGGATGCCGGTCTTGTTGTGAACTTGGGTAAGTGTGAATTTGGTAAAGCCAAAGTGTGCTATTTGGGTCATGAGGTTGGTTTGGGTCAGGTAGCCCCTAAACAAGCCAATCTTGATGCCATTTTAAATTTGAAGAGGCCGAGTAATGTCAGGGAAGTTCGGAGAGTCCTTGGAATGACGGGTTATTATAGAAGGTTTGTGCGAAACTTCTCGGACATTGCTCAGCCGCTTACTAAGTTATTGGAGAAAGGACAGAAATTTGCGTGGTCTCCTCAATGTGAGGAGTCTTTCATTAAACTCAAGCTGGTGCTGATATCAAACCCAATATTAATATCCCCTGATTTTCAGAAACCTTTCATTATCGCGGTGGATGCTAGTGATGTGGGCATTGGAGGTGTTCTCTTTCAGAGAAATGGGGCTGGAGAGGTACTTCCCGTGTCTTACTTTAGCCGTAAACTATTGGCAGCAGAGAGGCGGTATTCAACTATCGAGAAGGAGGCCTTGGCCTTGGTTCGTACTTTGTTACATTTTAAACCCTATGTGACCAATTTCTCCTTCCCGATAGAGATTTGGACTGACCACAATCCTCTAGTGTTCATAGAAAGGATGAAAGGGTCCAATCAGAGAATTTTGTGATGGGCTTTGCAGTTGCAGGAATTCACTCTGGTTATAAAACATATTAAGGGATCGGAGAACCGCATTCCTGATACCCTTTCTCGTATGTAATCTTGGCTTTTGTCCCTTCCTCGCCCTTCTCGTGTCTTCATGGGGTTTGTATAAAACTATTTTTCCATAGTAAAATCTAATGGCCAGTATGGGTGTGCGTATGAGTGAGTCCTTATCTTAGAGTTTAGTTTATATGTAGGTTTGGTTAAGTGCGTTGTTTTTGTATGTTCAACCTTAGTAAGGTCTATCATTTTTTTCCTATTATTTTGTACTCGTTGGAGGTATAGTTTAGCCTTTAATTTAAGAGTCCCATTTTCTGATTTGGTAAGTCTTCTTCGTGAAGCTGTGTTTTTTTTTTTTTTCTTTTTGGCATATGTATTGTTATATTTATAACTTCTTTTCAGGTTTTGTATTTCCGTAACATTGTTAATTGATTTTCATTTCAGCATTTTTACAGTATTTAATTTTGAAAAAAAAAAATGTATTCTATGTGAATAATTTTTTTTTTTTTGGGGAGGAAGGTATTAGGTTAACGTAAAATTATTTCTTTATTTTATTTAAATCAGCCTTGTTTTTCTTTTTAAGTTAAAGTATTTTTGTTGTTTGTTTACTAATGTAAGTGGCTCTCCGATTGTTGAATAGTGTTTTTGCGCCTCCTCCTCCTCCTTTGTGTATTAGTGGACTATCGTTTTAACGATTGTTTTTTTTTTTTTTTGCTGTGAGTGTTGGGAAGGTGATGAGTGGACATGGTCGACCAGTGAAGGCAGTTCGGGTCTTGACAAGCTCTCACCAACAATATTTCTCGTCTCAGCATTCCTTGTGACTTGGAGGACGACTTTTGGCTATTACCTTCGTACTTCGGTTGAAGTGTTTAGCAGATGCTCATGTCATCTGCGACGGTAGTTTTCTGCTACTTGTTCCCGTCGGAGGATTTGCACAGGATTGGTGTCGACGCTGTTTCCCGACACTGAACCAGGATTTTACTGGCCGTATTCATCCAGTCCAGCTGTGTACGAGTGTGAGAGCAAATTGGCTCGTGAGGAGATACGTAGGGCGGCTGACGCCAGGTAAGACAAATTAACATTCCTCTTGTATAGGGAAGTGGATTGCCCCTCAATGCCTGGCGTGCAGCTTTACCCTTCCGTTAGCAGTTTAATGGATTAAGCACGGCCCTGAGTTCAACTTATCTCCTGGTACTTCACTTGAGGTGAAGTTGTTTATTTTACCCATTTTGTTTCTTTATAATTGTTTGTATATATTGGAGTTTCATTGATGTATGTTGTGTGTTAATTTTTGTAATCAGAGTTCCACATTGTTTAGATTTGTATAGTAGGTAGGAATATTAAGGTTTTCCTTGTTTTCATCTCCTACTTCCTTCTACCATTTTATCATTAGGTTATTGATTATTTTGGCTAGCCGTATCTGGATCCACTTAGTTATTATTGAATGTTTTCTCTTAGAGTTTTCTCATGTTTAGGGTTTAGTGTAGTAGCTTTAGGTTATTTTCTTGTGAGTTCCCGAGAACCATTATTTGTTTTCTTGAATATGTGTATAATTAAGTGTATTTAATCTCACAAGGTTGATTTAAGTTATCGTTCTTGTTTATAATAAATATTGTTAAGTTTTCTTGGGTCTCTGTTTCCGTCTTTCCTTGTCACTGACGTACTTTTACCGACTGCAATCCATGAGAATTTAAGAACCTGCATTACAACCTGGTAGGTTGTAACACCCATCGTATCAACATTTATCCAAAAACGTAATGAAAGAATCTTGTCCATTTATCCCAAAGTAAGACAAAATCCAGGATGGATGGATAACCTGGAATTCATGAAAAGTCAGAGGTCAAAGAAAATATTAAATCCAATTGCAGTTTATGGCGTTGAGATGGTCTCTCTCTCTCTCTCTCTCTCTCTCTCTCTCTCTCTCTCTCTCTCTCTCTCAATCTGGTAGGCTCTTTACTTACAAAATAGCAAATACATGGAACTGAGTTCCAGCTTATATAGTAAATAGTAACACTTGGGTAGATAAATTCAAGAATAAGTTAGATAAGATCATAGAAACTCTCTAAATGTTCATATAAAAATTGCTTTACCAAAGAGTAAATGGATTTTAGGTAGTTGTAGATAATTTTCCATACACACAAATGTACAGACACACATACATATACTTCTGCACAAACACATACACACGCACACACACACACTATATATATTATATATATATATATATATATATATATATATATATATATATATACATATATATATATATATATATATATATATATATATATATATATATATATATATATATATATATATATATATATATATAGGCTATATCGTGATACTAAAGATATTGCAAAAAAAAAAAAGATTTTCAACCGAATAAAACTTTCGTCTAAATACTCACTAATATTTTTCATCTTTTCCTTCCTCTTGTTTTACCTTCTTCAACACCTCCATATTCCAGACACCAAATCGTGAAACCGTTTCTTCCTGGTTCTGTCACAACACACGGGCAATAAATCTGCACTTGAAGACATGACCAGAAAAAGGAATCTCAGATTTCACACACACACACACATATATATATATATATATATATATATATATATATATATATATATATATATATATATATATATATATATCAAAACATTTTATTGGAGTAGCTTTTTTATTTATGTTTCGTTTACATTTCCTCATAGGAAACATTTGTATATTGAATGAATTTGTATCCGAATTTTATTATCTTTGATGAAGATTATGGTTCATTTACAAGTCCTAAAAGCATTGAAAATAATTTTTCCCATCAAGAAATTGTTTGATGACAATTGGAGAGAGAGAGAGAGAGAGAGAGAGAGAGAGAGAGAGAGAGAGAGAGAGAGAGAGAGAGAATTCCTTAGGAATAAGTATTTGTGAACAAGGTTGAACTAAAAATTCCTAATTATTTTTCTTTCAAAAAGTATAAATCAAGTTCAAAATCTAAAGTTAAACGGAAACAAAATTTAAAAAACCCTGAAGTTTTTGTTGTTGTTTTGTGTAATGTTGTGGTAATGGATTTTGTGACTGACGTCCAGAATTCATTTGCCATTTATTTATATCAAAAAATGCCTCGGTGTTTTTCCCATTTTTTTATTCAATGTTGTACTGGTTGCAATGCCATCTAGTGACGAGCATTTGAACTATTTATGTCTAATATTTTCCATATTTCAGAAATTATTCGAAACCTGAAATATATCTTTCGCTGTTATAAATTAGCCAGTGTGGCGAAAGGAGAATTCAAATGAAATGGAGAATTCGATGAGAATGCTGAACGACGGAGGGAGCGATGTCCTTATAACGCCCTTAAGTACATAGTGAACTTGTGGCTCATTGTTATCAGAGCAAAACTAAATTCTCCATAGGATATTGCCAATTTCACAAGAATGTTTAGACGTATTTCTTCAACAAACTATCCATAGGTCAATTACATTAAGGGGTCTGGCCGAGTATGGGGTGGGGGTGGGGCCTGCGTGACAGAATGCCAAATGTACTGAATTCCCTTAGAAAATCAAGTGATTAAACTGTTAGTTTACCTAATTTCAATTACCTTTTTACGAAACCAGAAGATAATTAATACGTTCCATGGTATAACACGAATCATTAGTAAGAAGAACGTAGAATGATAAAATAGTTACATTACGAAAGGCATGATAACCCAGACTCCCATTGCTCCCTCCTTTAAATCATAAAGAGTTTTACTTTACCACCAATAGATGGCATCAGAGGTACCTTGGCCCAACTAATGTAGTCAATTATTTGACGACCACGTGGGTCCAAAAACGAAAAGTATCTTAGGAAGGTAGAGGCTTGGTAAATTGTGCAACTGTAGTTTCCTTATTATAACCGGATATTTTCATCAGAAAATCGTGTGAATTTTCTCTTATATTATGGGAAGTAACCCGAGTTTACTCATAAAAGTGTTTAAAGTTTCATTTTATCATTAGATCAAATGGATAATAAGTCATGACCCTTTACAAATGACCCCGGTAACAACCATCCGTATAGTTAAGGTTGGTGGGACGGGTTTGGGACAGTGTGCCAAATATAATTTCCTTTGGTGGAGAATAACATTATTCATTACAGATTCAAACCACTTATAGAGTAATAGATATATGCCAAAAGGTGTATGATTATTGTGTAATTTGGTATGCTTATGATCATCGTAATCAACATACACAAATCGAATAACGAAAAAGAAAATTGTCATATTCCTGTGTCTTCGCCAATGACTGACCAACTGCGAATTTGTGTTTGCCAATAAGGGCGTTCACAAGTGTAAATCAGTTATAGATTAAACCTTATCATCATTTCCTTAGGTAATATACATGTCAGTATAGTTGTTCCTTGGTTTAATATAGGTTAAAAGACACCCTTAAGTACATATTGTAAGCATAGGGTTTTTTTTTTTATTCTGAAATGTAAACTCTTAGAATGGGTGAAATTGTATAGAAATAATTGAATTGAATTAGAGTTATGAAAAAAAAATAGATGTTTACGGAAGCTTGAAAAGTGGAAAGCAGTTGATGGGATTTAAAAATTTTGACTAAATTTTTTGTGATATGAATTACTTTAAGATATTAATAGTGAGATCAAATTCACCAAGAGAGGATTAAAAGGTTTTTACCAATGAAGTTATTTAGAATTGCTAAGATAATAATTTTAATTCAAGTAATCAACTCAATGCATTATTATGATGATGATGATTATTATTATTATTATTATTATTATTATTATTATTATTTCTTGCTAAGCTACAACCCTAGTTGGAAAAGCAGGATGCTATAAGCCCAGGGGCTCCAATCGGGAAAAGAGCTCAGTGAGGAAAGGGAACAAGGGAAAAAAATATTTGAAGAGCAACAATATTAAAATAAATATCACTTTATAATCTACAAAAACAAGAGGAAGAGAAATAAGATATAAGATAGAACAGGGTGGCCAAATGTATCCTCAAGCAAGAAAACTCTAACCCCAGACAGTGGGAAGACCATGGTACAGAGGCTATGGCACTACCCAAGATTAGAGAATAATGATTTGATTTTGGAATGTCCTCCTAGAAGAGGTGCTTACCATAGCTAAAGTGTCTTTTACCTTTACAAAGAGGAAAGTGGCTACTGCACATTTACAGTGTAGTAAGAAGAATTGTTTGGTAATCTCAGTGTTGTCAGGTGTATGAGGACAGAGGAGAATATGTAAAGAATAGGCCAGACTATTCGGTGTGTGAGTGTGTAGGCAAGGGGAAAATGAGCCATAACCAGAGAGAAGATCCAATGTAGTAATATCTGGCTAGTCAAAAGACCCATAACTCTCTAGTGGTAGTATATCAACGGGTGGCTGG
>NC_090749.1:79483819-79497125 GCF_036898095.1 Palaemon carinicauda | reverse complement strand
CTCGACTATAAAAAGAAGATGAGAAAATTCTTACTCTTCCTCTTGAATTCAAAGGCAAGGAAGGTCGAACTCCAGTTGACCTCCTTTTAGGAATGACAGCTGCCAACCTCCTTGACATCTTGAGTCAGCAAGAAGTCCAGGAAGGATTCGATGCTGACTATAGGGAGGATCTGCTGAGATCCTACGTCATCAGTAACTATCGCTATAATCTGCAGGTGGGCATTATTATTATTATTATTATTATTATTATTATTATTATTATTATTATTACCTGAGCTACACACATATATCAACTATACCATTTATTGAATAAAAGTGAACTTCACAAGAGTATTTTCATCTCCCCATAGGAAATCATGTTAGCCATCACAGCCGAGTACACTGATTGGTCGAGATCCCTCCATCGACCAATCAGCATCAGGGACTCAACCGGCCAAGGCCTTCACGATGCGAATATCGTCTCGCCGATGGCAGATCTTGCCAAGCAGCTCTACACGAATTCCCGATCATCTTATCTCTACGTGTTGGAGGAAGAAGTTTCAGATGTACGTCGATATGGATAGATTGGATTTATATATGAAATAGAAAATATGGTATATTTTATTAATGAGAATCTTTAATAATCTACAGAAAGTTTTTCAATATCATCCATAGATTAGAGATAGATATATCCAAATCATACAAATTAAATTTATGAAAATACGAAATAATAAACATCAATAAAAGAATAATGCTATAAATAAAACCCTCTATACCTTTTTTATTTAAATTATTATTTTTCAATTCCGTAATGACTACAATAAAGCTTTAAAATATAGTTAATTATCTTTTGAAAAGTCTGGAAACGAGAGTCTTCTCCTGAACGAGCTGGCCTACGTCTTTGGTGGTCCTCTGGGCGCTCTTGGACCTTTGGCCTCAAGTTATAACTTCACTAAGATGGATATTACACTCAGCAAATCGTTCATATCAATGTGGAGTAATTTCATAAAATTAGGGTGAGTACAAGGTGGTTTTAGAAGAGGCAGGGGATGTATGAATCAGATTTTTACAGTTAGGCTGATATGTGGGAAATATTTAGCGAAAGGTGAGGAGGTGTATGTTGCATATATGGATCTGGAGAAAGCATATGATAGGGTTGATAGGGAAGTGATGTGGAATGTGATGAGGTTATATGGAGTTGGTGGAAGGTTGTTGCAAGCAGTGAAAAGTTTCTACAAACGTCGTAAAGCATATGTTAGGATAGGAAATGAAGTGAGCGATTGGTTTCCAGTGAGAGTGTAGCTGAGACAGGGATGGGTGATGTCACCATGGTTGTTTAACTTATATGTAGATGGAGCGGTGAGAGAGGTGAATTCTCGAGTGCTTGGACGAGGATTGAAACTGATAGACGAGAATGATCATGAAGGGGAGGTAAATCAGTTGTTGATTGCGGATGTTACTGTATTGGTTGCAGACTTGGAAGAGAAGCTTGGCCAATTATTGATAGAATTTGGAAGGATATGTGAGAGAAGGAAGTTGAGAGTTTATGTGGGTAAGAGTAAGGTTATGAGATGTACGAGAAGGGAAGGTGGTGAGAGGTTGAATGCCATATCGAATGGAGAGTTACTTGAGGAGGTGGATCAGTTTAAGTACTTGGGGTCTGTTGTTGCAGCAAATAGTTTAGTGGAAGCAGATGTACGTCAGAGAGGGAATGAAGGATGCAAAGTGTTGGGGGCAGTGAAGGGAGTGGTAAGGAATAGAGGTTTGGGCTTGATTGTAAAGAGAGTTTTGAATGAGGAAGTGATTTTGCCAACTGTGATGTATGAATCGGAGTTGTGGGAAATGAAAGTGACGGGTAGACGGAAATTGAATGTGTTTGAGATGAAATGTCTGAGGAGCATGGCTGGTGTATCTCGAGAAGAGGGTGAGAACGGGTGTAAGAAAAGATTTAGCAGCTAGAGTGGATATGATTGTGTTGATGTGGTTTGGCCATGTTGAGAAAATGGAAAATGGCTGTCGTCTAAATGTGATGAATGCAATAGTTGATGGGAGAAGTAAAAGAGGAAGGTCAAGGTTTGGGTGGATGAATGGAGTGAAGAAAGCTCTGGGGGATTGGAGGATAAATGTGAGAGACGCAAGAGAGCATGCTAGAAATAGGAATGAATGCCGAGCTATTGTGACGCAGTTCCTGTAGGCCTTGCTGCTGCCTCTGGTCGCCTTGGATGACTGCGTAGGTAGCGGCAGTAGGGGATTCAGTATTATGAAGCTTCATCTGTGTTGCATAACGGTGGAGGGTGGGCTGTGGCAACCTAGTAGTACCTGCAGAACTCGGTTGAGTCCCTCGTCAGGCTGGGAGGAGCGTAGAGAGGAACGGTCCCCCTTTTTTTTATTTGTTTGATGTCAGCTACCCCCAAAAATTAGGGGAAGTGCCTTATTATATGGATATGGATATATAGAAATACATATATATATATATATATATATATGTATATATATATATATATATATATATATAAATATATATATATATATATATATATATGTATATATATAGATAGATATATATATATATTTATATATATATATATATATATACATGTATATATATAAATATATATATATATATATATATATATTTATATATATATATATACATATATATATATATATATATAATACTCTACACTTTATATCATTGATACTATAAATCAATGAATTATACTTATGGTATCATTTCAAAACTCTATGCTCATTTTCCAGACATCCAAAAGACACAGCCTCCACAGCTAAGATTTCCGAGAGTGCAAACGACATAACTTCTGAAGAGCAGATATGGCCCAAATATGATCCAGTCCATCAGAGATACTTTCAAATAGGTGAGGATCCTATTTTTGTGGGGCTATTTTCACTCAGAGATATAATGATACAATGAATTTCAATATTTTCTAGATATATGATCTTAGGTCAGTAAAGTACATTAATTCATATTTTTAGAATAATTTAATTTCTATCTGATAACTTATATATTAATGAATAATCACTTTCTTCTCTAGATTTTAACATTCTCTCTCTCTCTCTCTCTCTCTCTCTCTCTCTCTCTCTCTATATATATATATATATATATGTACTGTTTATATGTACATATACCCACACACACACACACACACACACACATATATATATATATATATATATAATTCTTCAATAACCCAACCCCTATGAATATCATTTAACTGAACTAGTAAAACAACTTCTTCAATGTACTTAAAAAAAACTATAGAACCTTAATAAATACTAATATTTAACTGGTGATGGTTTTAATCAAATAAAGGAAAGTGCATCTAAAATTATATGATATCATTCTAATCATTAACTTTCCTTGGGTAAATTTAAGTGTTTGGCTTGTATTTGTAATTGCTTATGAAGCTGTAACATACAACTCGTACTCGGTGATAATTTGATAAAAATATTTATTCATAACAACAAGGAGTCTAAACCATATATCTTATAATTAAGGAATATATCTTCTATTGATATCGTATCCTCTTTTTACATGATTATTTTTAGTTATTTATATGTGTCTACTCATTCCAGGAACACAGAACTTTATACGTGACCACTACCGTGCTGGCATTCTATCTAGCCCAATGACTCCAACCTTCACTGGCCCAACAAATACACCCTATAATTTGACAATTGTAGCTAAGGCTAACAAAAACCAAGTCAGTGAATCAGCTAATTTGGATATGCTGAGTCAAATGGGGAAGGATTTCCCCTACACGACTACACTCAGCGTGACAGTGGCCATTGCCTGCTCTTTGCTAATCCTAAATATCCTAGTTCTTACTATTGTATATTATCGACATAAGGCACACCGCTGGAGCCTCACCAAAGGCTCGCAGGACGCGAATATTGACAGCGAGAATGACGTCCAGTTGCAATCGTCTAGGGACAATTGTACGACAATATATGACCCAGAGCATTATGGAACCCTGAGGCCTTCAATCACAATGCGTAGCAACCTGGCCACAGCCTTTCAAGAGGAGGCCCAGCACGACTGGCCGCCAGACTACATTAGCATTGTACAAACTATAGACGATATGACTGGCGTAACATCCAATAAGATCTCTCCAGATACTCAGGGCACCATTACGAATACGCAAACGCTACATGAACCAAAAGAAAATATATTAACAGTTACAATGCTCAAGCAGCCTGTGGCTACCTACACATCTCCAAATGATGGTCAACTTGTCCTCTACATATTCACCAGTTGATGGTCAACTCGTCTCTACGTATTCAACAAAAGAGAATCAACTCGTCCAAAATTATTCAACCAACGTAGGCCAAACAGTTACAAGTTATTCTCCGAAGGATGCACAACTAATTCCAAATTATTTGTCGAGCAGTGCTTCTACGATGCATATTAGGGAATAGTTAATGTGTATGTCATTGTAATATACTCAAACAAAGTATCACTCATTTAAAAACAATGTTAAATATACTCTACAATATTGGGCCAATCATTCACATGATTTATTTTAATCTGGTCTCAATATTGACCTCTAAGATTGACCATCTCGTCTTCTAAGTTGTACTTAACAAAAGCCAATTGATAAAACTTTTCTTTATAATAAAACACTCACTTCATGATAGTCCAGAAAATATTGGTCCATCCCGGTTTTCAGAAAACTATCCAACCTATTAAATATTCATTTTAATAATTAGTTATTAGTGTATTCTCAGAATAATGTTTATGTTATCAAATGATATTGATATAAAAATATAATTTATTAAGATGTACTTGAAACATCATCGGTGATGCAGAAACATAACAAGTAACTATTTTAATTGTTAATTTTTCCTTTCTGCTAATCATTGGTAGTAAAAACTTCTAGTAACAACATCAATAAAAGAAAATAGTTTTAACATAAGAAGATTCACGGGGACCACCATAGGGTACAATACCAATTTTCTACAGTTAACATAAAATTTGTACTTTTTATAAAGAGGAAGTTTTTCAAATGACTTCTTCTTTCCACATTTGATAGAAGTACACTGGTGACTAATAAGGACTAAAATACTCTTCATTAAATTGAAAGATTTGACAAACATATCAATGAAATTGAACTGGATATTTGAAATCTTATATAAATTATATAAAAAGAAAGAATAGAAACCCTAATAGTGTCTATCTAAGAAGAAGAAAGTGAACATTATAAATATTGCCATTTACAATAGAATATTTTGTTGTTGTGAAACTTTATATCTAACCTGTGGTTGTTTTGGGGAATATTTTTTATCAGTGTGTGTGTATGTATGTGTGTGCTTTTTATAACGAGTAAAAAATAAATTTTTCTATTCAAATTGTTTCGTTACCTATAAACAAGAGAAGGTGAAAATTCAAATTCTTTCTAAAACACTAAAGATCGAATAAACGAGAATATGTTGTGGTTTATTGAATAAAATATACTTTACCACAAAGTTGATTGATTTAGCAAATTAAAGGCCTTTGGAGAAAGATTCAATAGAACTCGAAGATGTGGTGAGCTTGATTTAAAAATTAAAAAAACATTATATATATATATACATATATATATATATATATATATATATATACATGTTCATCTATATAGAAATATATTTATAGATATATCTATGTGCATATATATGTATATATATGCATATATATGTACAGTGGAACCTCTACATACGATTGTCCTAACATACGAATTTTCCAACTTACGAAGTAAAATTCGACCAAATTTCTGACTCAACATACGAAGTGTTGCTCCAAATAGGAAGTAAACAATACGCTTACCTGTGGAATTTTTTCGAAAGCGTCCAGCATCGTTTGCTGTTGACGCCGCTAGACGGCAGCACATCGGAGGGACGCCAATCGAAACGTCACCCTTGATCAGTCCTCTCATCTCGTGCGCATCGTGTGGTTGTCCTCTATTCGCTCAGTTTTAACTGTTTTTTATCTTGCCTTTTCCCGCGTTGTTTTCTGTGTTCCATAATCATGGGTCTAAAAAGCTTAGTTTCTGTTCAGGAAGTAGTTGTAATGGTGAGAAAAAGAGGAAGTCTATGTTTTCATTAGAATTAAAGCAGGAGATAATAGAAGAGCATGAACGAGGTGTACGTGTTAGCGATCTGGCTAAACAATATGGCCAAAATGTCTAAGATCTTGACGGTCATAAAACAAAAGTCAGCCATTAAAGCAGTGAAACCTTCGAAGGGGATCACGATTATTTCCAAACGTCGTAGCCCTACCCTTGAAGAGATGGAACGCCTTTTGTTAATATGGATCAAAGACAAGGAGATTGTTGGCGATACGATCACAGAAACGACCATTTGTGAAAAGGCCAGCGCTATCTACAGTGACTAGAAGGCAGCGCATTCTCGGGGTGACGCCGGGGAGAGTTCAGCCGATCCTACGACAGAGGAATTCAAGGAGTCTCGAGGTTGGTTCGAGAAATTTAGGAAATGAACCGGGATTCATTCAGTTGTTCGTCATGGAGAAGCTTTGAGTTCGGACACCAAGGCTGCTAAAGACTTTGTTGAAAAGTTCGAAAGCATCGTGGTGGAGGAAGGTTACGTAGAGCAGCAGGTGTTCAACTGTGATGAAACCGCTTTATTTTGGAAAAAGATGCCTTGTCGAACGTACATTACCGCCGAAGAGAAGAAAATGCTTGGACATAAGCCAATGAAGGATCGGTTGACTCTTGCACTTTGTGCCAACGCCAGCGGGGACTGCAGACTAAAGCCGTTATTGGTTTACCATTCCGAAAACCCAAGGGCATTTAAAGCACATAGAATTAATAAAGACCTGCTACATGTTCTATGGCGTTCTAATTCTAAGGCTTACTAGGCATATCTTTGTGGAATGGGTAAACGTAGTTTTCGGCCCTGCTGTCAAGAAGTATCTTCAGGAGAGGAATTTGCCTTTGAAGTGCTTGCTTTGTTTGGAAATTGCACCCACTCACCCCCCTGGACACGAAGATGATATCCTCCAGCCCATGGACCAGCAAGTCATCTCTAATTTCAAAAAGCTCTACACCAAGCACTTATTTAAGCAGTGCTTTAATGTCACGCAAAGCACCAACTTAACTTTGCGTGAATTTTGGAGGAGTCACTTTAATATCGTGCACTGCTTAATTATCATTGATCAGGCTTGGGAGGGAGTAACTCGTCGGACCCTGAATTCCGCTTGGAAGAAGCTTTGTCCTGATGCTGTTGCTCCCAGAGATTTCGAAGGTTTTGGCCCCGAGAATGAACCTGTGCTTACCACCGAGGAAGACGTCGAAGAGATTGTATCCCTTGGCAAGTCCATGGGTCTGAAGGTGGATGAAGATGACATCACCGAACTTGTCGATGAGCATCACGAAGAGCTCACCACTGAGGAACTCAATGAGCTACAAGCCATGCAGCATGATGAGTTCCAAGCGCAGTTGAGTGAGTCAGAGGAGATCGAGGAGGTACGCAAAATCTTAGGTACGGCGGTAATAAAACAGATGTTAGCATATCATCAACACGTTCTTGATTTCATCGACAAGCATCCCCCACAGAAACTTCAGGTTTGCCGTGTTGTTGCGCAGTTCGATGATGTTTGCTTAATGCATTTTAGAAAAATCCTCAAAAGCCGTACAAAGCAACTTTCACTCGATAGTTTCTTTAGAAAATCTTTAAAACGTTCTAGTGATCATGATGAAAAGAAAGAAAGTGAAGCAAAGGAAAGGAAGACTGAATCGAGTAAAAGTGATGAAAATCAAAAATAAGAAAAGAAAAAATGTAGAAAAAATATAAAATTATAAAAATAAAAGAAAAATAAGCTAAGTTAAGTTAAAGTTCAATTAGTAGTGTAAGTTATTGTAAGTTATCGTACACGTTATCGTACAAAGTCACCGTGCCTACCTCCTCGCTGATCTTCCGTCTCCTCCTGCGTAGAAGTCCCAACACCTGCGCTGGCCTGTCGCTAAGGTAAAGTGTTACATTACAACCCATTTTTTATTTATCATTTCATTATTATTATTCTTTTTTTTTGATTTGTAATATATATTTATTGTACAGGTATATTAGGACCGAGTACCCTGCTTTTCACAAGTCCTGCTATCAATGTAGATGTCATGAGATTCAGGTAATAAAAGTTTGTGGCAGGCATAACAACTTTTATTTATGTTCGATCTACCGGAATCCAGACATGGATGATTCTATCTTCGATTGTCTTCTTACCATTATGGCTAAGATACAAGAAGATGATAGAAAGGCTTCTTTTGTCTTTGTTGGTGATTTTAGTGCTCACCATAGGGAGTGGTTAAGTTCTATCTCTCCTACCGATCGGCATGACTTAAGAGCTTTAGACTTTGCCTCTGAATCAGGCTGTGAGCAAATCATAAATGAAGCTACTCACAGGTCTGGTAATTGCTTGGACCTTGTATACACTGACTCCCCTGGCGTTATAACTGGTAAGGTTGGTTCTCCAGTCGGGACATCTGATCATGCCTTGATTTCATTATTAGTGAAGACTGAGCAGCCTGTCCCTGATATATCATATTCTTGTAAAATTTATATGAAATCCCAAGCAGACTGGAATGGGATTTTACATGATCTTTTGTGCTTGAATTGGTCACAATTATATAATAGTGTAGATCCTGTTGTCCCTTTGAATGAGAATCTAGTCAACATAATTGATAGGCATATCCCTTCTCGTGTGCTAAGGTACCGAGTGAAGGACAAACCGTGGGTCAATAATGATTGTAGACGTGCTTTTTTGGAGAAGCAGGAGGCCTATCAACTTTGGAAGGGTAACAGATCAGATTTGACCTGGAACAACTATACTCAGCTTTGAGCTTTTGCTCAGAGAGTTTATGCCTCAACTGAAAAGGAGTACAATTTAACCATAAAAGAAACACTTTCTGGTACAACTCAGGAACATAAATGGTGGTCTACCCTTAAATCTGCACTCTTTGGTGTAGATGCAACAGTTCCTCCTTTACTTAAACCAGATGGCTCAGTCACTCACTGTCCAAAGAAAAAGGCAACCCTTTTGGCTGATGTTTTGACAGTAAACAGAGTAATGAAAAACTTGAACTTCCTCATTCCTGTTTTCCTGAGGCTAAACTAACTAGTTTAGCTTTTCGATCTCGTGAGATTAAAGCTCTGTTGATGGACCTTGATGCTTATGGAGGTGTAGACCCAAATGGTATTTTTCCTTTGTTTTTTTATAAAGACAGCAGATTTCTTAGCTCCAAAGTTATCTGTTATTTTGCGCAAGTTAGCAAGAAGAGGAGCTTTTAGCACTAGTTGGAGAATTGGTAATGTTACTCCTCTATGTAAATGTGTTTGTGGTAGCTCAAGTCCCACTGATTACCGCCCAAATTCCATAACTCCCATATTATCTAAAGTTTTTGAACGTCTTCTGGCAAAACGTCTTAATAGGTTTGCTGAAGGTAATCATCTACGCCCTAGTTTGCAATTTGGTTTTCGTAAAGGCCTTGGAGCATGTGATGCCCTTCTTACAATCTCCAATGCTGTACAGAAATCCCTTGATTGTGGTCGGGAAGTTCGTATGATTGGCCTTGATTTTAGTGCTGCCTTTGACCGTGTTAATCATGAGGCCCTTGCTTTCAAACTGAAACAGTTGGGAATGGGTGGGTCGTTTCTTAGCATTATTATTGATTTTTTAAGTAATAGATCTCAAAGAGTTGTTGTTGATGGGCATCATAGTGATTATAGGAATGTGATATCTGGTGTTCCACAGGGTAGTGTTCTTGGCCCATTACTTTTCATACTATATACACATGACATGTGGTTTGGCCTAGAAAACAAGCTTGTTGCATATGCAGATGATGCTACTCTCTTTGCATCAATTCCATCCCCTGAATGTAGATCTAGGGTTGGTGAATCCCTTAATAGAGATTTAGCTAGAATTAGTGCATGGTGCAAATTATGGGGTATGAAGTTGAATCCTAACAAAACTCAAAAGTATGATTGAAAGTAGGTCAAGGACAGTGGTTCCTCAACATCCGGATCTCAGTATTGATAATGTTTCTTTAAATATGTATGACTTTTTTCAAAATTTTAGGTGTGATTCTCGACAGTAAATTTACTTTTGAGAAACATATAAGGTCTGTGTCTTCTTCAATTTCACAAAAAATAGGCTTATTGAGAAAGTCTTTCAAGATTTTCGGTGATCAATCTATTCTGAAGAAGTGTTTTAATTCTTTCATTCTACCTTGTTTTGAGTATTGTTCTCCTGTCTGGTCTTCAGCTGCTGATTCTCATCTTAATTTGTTGGACAGAAACTTACGGTCTATTAAATTTCTTATTCCCGATCTAGATATTAATCTCTGGCACCGTCGTTCAATTAGTTCATTATGTATGTTGCATAAGATTTTTCACAACTCTGACCATCCTTTACATTCAGATCTCCCTGGACAATTCTATCCTGTTCGTAATACTAGGCAGGCAGTTAATTCTAATAGCCAGGCCTTCTCCATCACGAGGCTCAATACTACGCAGTACTCTAGAAGTTTTATTCCAGCTGTGACCAAGTTGTGGAATGATCTTCCTAATCGGGTGGTTGAATCAGTAGAACTTCAAAAGTTCAAAGCTGGAGCAAATGCTTTTTTGTTGACCAGGCGGACATAGTCTTTTTATAGTTTATTTATGACATATTTGTTTTTGATGTTGTTGATAGTTTATTATATGACATGTCTGTTTTGACGTTGTTTCTTATTTTAGAATGATTTATTGTTAATTTGTTCTCTTCATTTATTTATTTCCTTATTTCCTTTCCTCACTGAGCTATTTTTCCCTGTTGGAGCCCCTGGCTTATAGCATCTTGCTTTTCCAACTAGGGTTGTAGCTTGGATAGAAATAATAATAATAATAATAGTATTGTATTAATGTCCTTTGTAATTATATGTAGCCATTTATTAAGGATCTATTATGGGTTTTTAGGCTGAGGAACAAATTGAATAATTTACCATGTATTCTTATGGGAATATTTGCTCCAACATACGATCGTTTTAACATACAAAGCAGTTTCTGGAATGAATTAACCCTTTAAACGACCAAATAGCCCGAACGGGATCTTTAAAACAGCTACTTTTGGGTAGTCGTGGCGAACATGTTTATGCTTGTCTGAAATTGATGCTTTGGCAACTCATAAAGACACTCCTCTGCTCTTCGAATCAGCCAATCAGAAGCCGCCTGTCCTTCTCGCCAAGTCTGTAGCTCCTTCCAAAGACACCTCACTTGTGCTCAAGTCGGAAAAGTGACAAAATGCGTCGCAGTAACGTCCACATATCGCCCCCCCCCCCTTACCTCCGTAATCATGGTAAGTACACAGTGACTGTAGGATAGTGAAGCCTAGTGATATGCTTACCTTTTGATGTGGGTTTCAAGGTCTGTAGTGTTACTGACGTGTCGTAGTGACTATCGGAAAAAGTATAGATCCCATATGGGCTACCTCGGTCGAGTTTAGGCGGACCACGCTCATCCCATATGGGATCTATTGGACCTTAACGGTTCTACCGGGCACTACTTTACGACGCACATCATTTTTGCAATTTTTTTCTAGTGATTGTCTTAGACATTTGTGAATAGTTTTAACAATATTTATAGAAATAATAGGGATTATTTAGAGATGTTAGGCTCATGTGCATACAAATTATTACCTTACAAGGTATTGAATGATAAATTCTTGTTAGGCAAAGTTACATTTTTTTTTATTACATGATTAAAATTTTTTTTTTCTTGCAGTTTCCTGGCCTTACTCAGGAGGATGCCTTTGACCCTCCCAACGCTAGAGGTTAGTATGAGACATCCTTAGAGAGAGAGAGAGAGAGAGAGAGAGAGAGAGAGAGAGAGAGAGAGAGAGATATTTGTTTAATTTTCTTTTCTAAAAGTCTTGTTGTTACAATAGCTGCTCTTTAAATTTATTTTCATTGTGTTGCTCTTTAAATTTTTGTAAACAATGGGTATTTTTAAAACTTATTTGTGAACTTGCATACTCACTGACATACAGATGCACACACATGCATACTCACTGACATACAGATGCACACATATGCATATTCACTGACATACACATGCATAGTCACTGACATACACATGCATAGTCACTGACATACACATGCATAGTCACTGACATACATATGATAGTCACTGACATACACATGCATAGTCACTGACATACACATGCACACACTTGCATGCACACACACCAGCACACATGATTCATTTACTGTTTCATTAATGTTACTTTATTCTTGTTTCAGCTCGCAGGGTCAATGTTGTTGTCCCTCAGGAGATGCCTGTGGAAGAGGAAGTTGAAGTTGAAGGTGAGGTTAACCCTAAGAGGCCTCGTGTTGTTGAATGGAAGAAGGATGACATTCACATCCAGCCCCTACCGGACTTCATTCATCCACAGCCAGACTTCTTGAGGGAACCTTACGAGGACTTCCGACTGGATATCTCAAATTGGCTGAGAAGTTTCAAGACATCAAACTTCAAGATTACTAGGAATTCTCTTGGCACCAGGATGTCGCTTTGCCCAAAAGGGGCCAACGGGCAGTTGTGCCAAGTGTAGAGTCACGCCAGGATGCCCCTACCCTACACATGCCAAAGCATGTCACCATGAGGCAGACCTGCAAGTTCTGTTCAACTGCAGGCCATATCCACAGGTCTCGCTGGATGTGTGAGGAGTGCAAGGTGGCCCTTTGCCTCACTGAAAGTCGAAATTGTTTTGCTTTATTCCATAAGATTTCTAAGTAATTTTTTTGCTCTTTCTCAATAGATTTTAAAGTAAGTTGTATAATGTTTCTATTCTATCAATTAAGAGTATGGTTTAATATATTTTTTTGCATTTTCATAGTATTTTTGTATTTTTATAGTATTTTTGTATTTATTGAATTTTGTATTTTCTTGTATTTGTAACGTATTTCTTATTTAATTAAATTGTTAAGCCATATATGTGTTTCTGTTATACATTGGAACTTTGAAAAAACTGTCTGTTATATATTGGAACTATAAAAAAACTGTTGGGCGAAACTTCAAAATCTGTGCCGTTATGGTCCAATAGATCCCATATGGGATGAGCGTGGTCCGCCTAAACTCGCCCAAGGTACCCAAATGGGATACTTCATTGCATGCATTTTTTTTGGTAATTTGGAAAAAATTTTAAAAGTACACAAGAATAAAAAGGTCTTGTATTTTCTAATACTACAACATACTAAAGAATTTTTAAAGTTTCCCATAAAACCTAGGGTGGACCTTAAAGGGTTAAGATCGTATGTAGAGGTATCACTTTGATATACATATA
>NC_090749.1:79471319-79478819 GCF_036898095.1 Palaemon carinicauda | reverse complement strand
TATATATATATATATATATATATATATATGTATGTATATATATATGGATATGAATTTAAGCATGAGCATACATGTTATCCCCCTTTCAGTGTATTAACTTAAAACTTTAAAAAACTGAAAAAAACTGACTACAAAGCCTCGTTTGGAAATATTCTTCGAATTGGCAGATTCAATTTCAACAATGTAGGATATACTTAAGGTAAAAGAAGGCTTTTCTTTGTATATATTTTGCCAACGTTTCATATGATTGTAAACTTCATCTTTACCATATTTCAGAATATATGGTTGATAGATAAATAAACAAATACTATACATATATATATATATATATATATATATATATATATATATATATATATATATATATATATATATATATATATATAAATAAATATATATATATATATATATATATATATATATATATATATATATATATATATATATATATATATATATATAAATATATATATATATATATATATATATATATATATATACATATACATATAAAGATATAGCCTAGATAGATAGATAGATAAAGAGAGGGATATATAAATGAAAATTATATTGGCTATATTTTAGATTATTACCTCGATATTATCACTTCTTAAAAATAAAAAAACCTTTCAAATTATCTGGCCTGTTTTCTTCCTGTGACCTCTGGTAACGTTAATTTTGCTGAACTGTTCACTACGAAAAAATCTAACAGAAAATTCATTTAATATTTGTACGTTTTCATTCAATGTTTCATTTTTTTAATGTGAAATTGGCGACATTTTTTTTTTTTTTTTTGCTTGTTTGATTTTTTATTTCTCATGACAAGTTATCTTACATGGTTAACATGATAATTATTATACTTTTTAGGTTTGCTTGCCTCGATTTTTTAGTTTTGTTTCTTGTAATTGGAAAGCTCTGGTAATATACCTTTGTAAGAATAGTCAGCATTATAACTCAGCTTTTATTGAAGTGTTTATAATTTTTTTTAATGACTGTTTGATTATAATTTCTCTGGAGAAGTTAATTTACAGAGATAAATGATGAATAAGTATTTTTTTTTATTATTAGTCAACACTTGCTTAGTTTCCTTTTATATATTTGTAAAAATCTGGTAATATTTAACACATTAAAAGTAATCAACAGCTTATCTACTTGATTCCCCAGTTGACGGTACCATTTTTGAATGTATTTGCTTGTATCAATCCTTGTTTGTTGACATGTTACTGGATAATGTACCACACAAAACTAGATCATATATAAAATACTTTGATTATGTTGCAAACTTGCGTAAAGAACAGTCCTGCAAAACAAAGGTTGCCAGATGTCTCCACATAACACAAAAAGGACACAAACATGTAACGTTAAAACCTTTGTGGGATCAGATATGTACAAAAACGTGTTGGGGAAAAGACAGGGGAATATAAAAATTTTTGGTGGACGCCAATAATAAAGAAAACCTTTTTTGGGGGGGTGGGTTGGGGTCGGGTGAGTAACTTCACAAAAGAGAAATGGTTGTTTTTTATTCTTTCTGTTGATAGAAAATAGGATATCTTACATACACACTTATCTATCTATCTATCTATCTATCTATCTATATATATATATATATATATATATATATATATATATATATATATATGTGTGTGTGTGTACTGTATATATATGTATATATACGTTACGAACTCCCTCTAGGAGGACGCCATAACGGGTTCTTTTATCTTATTCTCAAATCCAGTGACAAAAACACAAATCAGTAGGAGCGAGGAAAACCAGAAAGACACAAGGGCAAAAATTTCACAATTTTTATTACAACAATAAAGGTACTAACACTGATGGCCCACAAAAGTAATAAATTGATTAAGTACAATATGCCATCGATTAACTCAATGAGTCACCTAAAGTTAAAACTAAACCCTACTCATAGTGAGGAAATCCAATCTTTAATGTTAAGGTACCCAAACGCCTTTACCCACCACGCTAACCTATTACTAAACAGAAAGGAAAGAAGTGGAAGAACATACAAAAAGAAACAATAATCTTACCTATATCACAATAATCTAAACCTTAATATTAAAGTACATATTCTTACAACACTCTCATATTAAACCTTCAACAGCTTTGACAATAGTTACATGCACAAATATATCGGTCCTATGACACAGACCGGTACTGATATAGATGAGTCCATTTGCTGCTCAAAAATGTGGTCACAAGTAGTCACTCTCATCAGTAGAACAGCCCTTCACAACCGTTGGTGGATATGCACTTTCAGTCTACGTCTCGACAAAATACAGGGGATGTTCCTCTTACCTGAGAGAAGCCTCCCTACTTGCTCTAACAAGACCACTCTGGTGCTGATACAGTAGATAAATCCATCAAAGATGAAAAAGGCTCTCGAGCCCTGCTCTACACCAAACTGCCAATGTCCAGGTTAAGCAGTAGATCACTTGAACCACAGTTGCAAGTCTTGCTCTCACACGTAGCTTCACAGGTAAACTGCCTTCCACATTAAGAAGCAGCTCAATGACAAATTGTATATATAATCCACAATAGGCAGATCAGCAGCTCCAGAGTCTTCAACGGCCTTGAACTCGACTCCCGAGAATACTCTAGGAGAGTCACAAGTCACCTCTCCTTACAACACTCCCAGTCACCACAAAGAAAAATAAATGAGTTAAAAATTTGCCAAGGAAGTAAAAATACCGAGGAAGGCCGCACTTCAAAATGTACTCAACAGATGGCGCCACAAAACTTAAGCTTTTTCAACCAAAGCAAATTAAACATTACATTTAAACAAAATATATGTACTAATGTAAAACCAACAGCAAAATACTTAATTTAGCTTTACAAAATTGTAAACAAAATAAAAATGAAAGCCATCAGTGCAAAAAGGCAAAACAACAAGATTTTACTTTAAAATTACGTTACTGCCTGACACCTTCCTCCTTCAACGAAAAAAGAAAAATTTATTTGACTAAACAGGAAAAACATTTTTTTTAACGTTAATACGAAAATAAGAAAGTAAACATGACCAACCAAAACACTTACACTAAGACTACTTAACCTAACTGGCCACCCACCCCCCCCCCCCACAAAAAAAAAAAAACAAGGAACTCCGGGATTGCACAAAAATAAACAAAAACAACCTTAGAATACATTAATAGCCTATACATCATCTGAAAAGAAAATAAAAAAATTCAGGAACGGCACAGCAGCCCACACTTCACATCCTAGAAAGTGCATCGGGGATCTTGTTGTCCACTCCTTTTATATGCTGAAAGACCAGGTTATATTCCTGAAGGAGAAGTGCCCATCGCAGAATTCTTTGATTCGCTCCCTTCATCTTATTTATAAATACCAACGGGTTATGGTCCGTCAACACTTCAACCTGGAGAGAACTAGATAAGTAAATAGAAAAATGGGTTACGCTCTTCACCAGAGCCAAAGCTTCCTTCTCTATGGTGGAATACCTTCTTTCAGCCGGGAGTAACTTTTTACTGAAATAAGATACAGAGTGCATTTCCCCCTCATCATCTCTCTGAAACAGAACTCCTCCAACACCCACGTCACTGGCATCCACTGCCAAAATAAAAGGTTTATTAAAATTGGGAGAGCTAAGAATTGGTTCCGAGACTAATACCGATTTCAAATTAGAGAATGCTTTTTCACATTCTGTACTCCACAAAAATTTAGTGTTCTTTTTCAATAGATTAGTTAAAGGCTGGGCGATGTCAGCAAAATTCTTCAGGAACTTCCTGTAATACCCTAACATGCCAAGAACTTTGCGGACATCACGGACATTACGCGGCTGAGGAAGGTTGGCTATAACCTCAATATTAGCATGTTTAGGAGCAACCTTCCCCAAACCAACCTCATGACCCAGATACGTCACTACAGCCTTACCAAACTCACACTTATCGATGTTTACAACTAAACTAGCCTTTCGTAAAACCTGAAAGAGTTTTCTTAACCTTTCAACATGGGTTTTCCAGTCCTGACTATATACCACCAAGTCGTCAATGTATATTTCGGTACCCTCCAGCCCGCATATCACCCTATTCATAAGGCGCTGGAACGTACAGGCTGCATTTTTCAAACCAAAAGACATCACCTTACACTCATATAACCCATTGGGGGTGACAAATGCTGAAATCTCACGGGCCCTGTGAGACAATGGCACCTGCCAATAACCCTTCAATAAGTCTAATTTCGTTACAAATTTGGCATTACCTATTCGGTCTATTAAATCGTCAATCCGGGGAAGAGGGAAACTGTCACTCTTTGTTACCTGATTAACCCTACGGTAGTCAACACACATTCTATAATTACCATCAGGTTTCTTTACCAGAACAATAGGAGAACTCAAAGGACTTGAACTGGGTTGAATAAGATTGTGGTCCAGCATATACTGTACCTCCTTCTCGACTACTTTGGCTTTTTCTGGGTTCAGGCGGTAAGGAGCCTGCTTTACTGGAAGAGCATCACTAACCTCAACATCATGTTCAAGCCATGAAGTAAGCCCTGGAGCCTCTCTAAACACTTCTGGAAAAGCCGTTATCAAACATAACAAATCTTTCTTCTGGACTTCATCCAGATGTTCCAACAAAACATTTGCCTTATTAAAAATCTGAACCTTAGTTCTTAAATTCTCTACAGGTACATGGTCATCAACATTATCATGAAATACAGTAGCTAGAGGACATGGCATTTCATAAACAATATTTAAGGGACTTGGATTTCTACCTTCATATTTCTTTAACCTATTAATATGAAAAATTCTACTCTTCCTAGTAGAACCTGGATAATCTAATTCGTAGTTAAAGTCAGACACCTTTCATATTACCTTCCATGGACCTTTAAATCTGGGTTTCAGAAAACTATCAGGGTCCATATCTAAAACCAGAACCAGATCTCCAGATTCGAAAGAACGACTAACTGCTTTCATACTAGCCTGGGAAGCTTCCAGATTACCTTTGGCAAACTTCCAGGCACCACTCAATTTATTTTTCAAATTAGATAAATATATATTTAGATTTTGAATCTGTTTCCGTCCCCCAATCAACACTTCAAATAACACTTCTAAAAGACCTCGAACCTCATGACCATACACCAATCTGAAAGGAGAAACACCAGTGGATTCATTTGGGTGAGTTCTTATTGCAAATAACGCATAAGGTAGTTCCTTATCCCAACTACTCTCCCTTTCATAACAGTACTTGCCAATTATACTTTTTAAGGTTTGGTGGAACCTTTCCACAACCCCTTGACTTTCAGGATGGTATGGGACACTGGTGATGTGCTGAATGGCCAGTTCAGCACACCTGCCCTTAAAGTACTTGGAAGTAAAGTTAGTACCACAATCTGATTGAATGGTACAAGGTAACCCATAACGACAAAAATATTCTACTAACTTTTCCCAGACAGCTTTTGACGTTTCTTTCCTAAGAGGGAAAGCCTCTGGGAACCGAGATGCCCTATCCAGCACAGTTAATAAATACATATATCCCGATTGAGTTCTAGGTAAAGGACCAACAACATCAATGACAATCTCAGAAAATGGTTCACCAATTACAGGGATGGGTTTTAATGGAGCTTTTCGCAATACCTGATTAGGTTTACCCATGACCTGGCACGTTACACAAGTTCGCAATAACTGCTTAATAATATATATATATATATATATATATATATATATATATATATATATATATATATATATATATATATATATATATATATATATATATATATATATATATATATATATATATATATATATATATATATATATATATATATATATTTATATATATCATATACTCACTTTTCAAATAAATATTCTGATTCAAACGATAATGATGTGATCTCTCTCAACATATGACTAATTTTTATTTTTCTAATCGTATATATATATATATATATATATATATATATATATATATATATATATATATATATATATTTATCTGTATACAATATATATATGTATATACATTATATATATGCATTATATATATATATATATATTTATATATATATATATATATATATATATATATATATATATATATATATATATATATATATAGTTACTATTATTATTATTATTATTATTATTATTATTATTATTATTATTGTTGTTGTTGTTGTTGTTGTTGTTATAGTAATAATAATAATAATAATAATAATAATAATAATAATAATAATAATAATAATAATAATAATAATAATAATAACAATGATTATTATTACTATTATTATTAGTAGTAGTATTATTATCATTATTACTAATATTATTATTATTATTATTATTATTATTATTATTATTATTATTATTATTATTATTATTATTATTATTATTATTAGTATACAACAGAACATGTCATAGTATATCCTTTTACTTTCAGAACCACAAAACAGAAAATATCCTCAAAGAAAATTAAGAATTTTAATCTAAAACTCTAATGTAAATTTTGTTGCTTTTGCATAATAAGAACATGGGATGAAAACTACATTTGCGTCTGCAGAATTTCCATTTAGACTTTATTGTCGACAAAGGCTTCTGGTTTTGATATTAAGATAAAAGTTGAACTGTTTCAAAAGCTGTATCAAATGAGAACTCGTCACAAAAGTTTATTTTTATCGTGAAGATTTCATTAATTATCAATATAGGAAAATTATCCTAATGTTCAACTCATATCATATTTTATGGTATATATTTATTTTGATCTTTTCAAATAATTGAAACAAATTTTGAAGAAAACCATATTATGAAATATTGTATAGTAAAACTATAGTTTGAAAATTTTACAAACGACTTCCAAAAAAATATATATATATTTTTCATTTATGAATAATTACACAAAATTAGGATAAAAATAGCTGTTAAAAGGGAGGGGACACAATATTACTTATGGCTAAAGAAAAAAAAAAGTTAAAATGTTTCCTTTCCCTTAAAAGATATATATTTTTTTCTATTTATTTGAGGTCATCTTTTCTTATTCAGTGAATAATTAGCAATTGAAATGAAGAACTTTATCCATAAACTAGGATCAGGTATCACTGTAAAAAGCCCATTTTATAATATAATTAATACAATGGCATCACTAATTGGTAAAGTATACGCAATAGTAAGCAAAGGTTGTAAATTTCACCATCAATATACTATGGGGAGGTAATTACAACAAAATACTAAACTAAAAGCAGTTTAAAGACAGCGCAGGAGCATTTCGTCTCCAGATTATTCAATTCTCTAGGTAGATTTTGTTTTTAGAGTCGAGAAAATTACCTTTTCACTTGTGATACATTGGTATGTGATTGATTGGATTTCTGTATTTCAGGCAACAGAACTTCATCCTCCTCTTCAAAATGAAGTGTCAATGAAAATTTACATGCTAAGAAATATAGATAGATATAAAGATAGACAAGTCCCTAACTCAATTTCATATCAATTTTCCTTCGATTATTTGCTACTCAACATATTTTAGATGCTATTCATTT
>NC_090749.1:79408819-79466319 GCF_036898095.1 Palaemon carinicauda | reverse complement strand
GTAAGAGTGATCAAGGGTGTGGGGGTTTGTGTTTTGTTTACATCTCGCCACATAAATTTGGCGCCCGAACAGGGACTTGGGAGTTGGGATTGAAGCTGGACTCTTTGACGAAGGACGGAATTAGGATTAAGGTTGAAGAAAAATGGAAGGTAAATACGAGGCTTTGGAGGAGGAATTGCGGCATTATAAAGAACGGGAGCAGATGTGGATAGTTGAGAAAGAGAGGTTGTTAGTAGAGAATGAGAGGTTGAACTGGGAGAATGCGGCGATGCAGAAGGAGCTTAGGGAGTTAAGGGAACTGTAGAGAGAGTGGAAGAGGGTGTTGAGATGAGGATGCGAGAAAATGAGAAACGAATGAAAGCTATGATGGGGCAAGTCATGGGGATGATGAAAACTGTCATGGGTGAAGGTGCAGTCGGAGGAGTGGCTTCTGCTTCTGGTAACGGGTTGATTGTGGAAGAGGATAGGGTAAGTGATAATGGGGAAGGTAGTGATAGTGATATTGAAAATAAAGGGACTAGACATAGGAAGATTGGAACGAAGGATGATAGGAAGACTGAGAAGAAAGGTAAAGATAATGTGAAGAAAGAAGAGAAGAAAGGTCAGGGTGTGAGTGAGGATGATCATGAATGGGTGAAGGTGGTAAGTAAGAAAAAGGGTAAGAAGGGAATAGTTAAAGATAGGACTTTGAGTGTAGAACTAGATTCATTGTATTCAAATGAAGAAGAAGGCAACAAGAAGGGAGTAGACAGTGAAGATAGTAGTGAGAATGAAGTAGAGGAAGTTTGTAAGACGTGTTTATGAGAGAGGTACCTAGGTGTGAAAGTTTTAATGAACATAGCAGTAGGGATGTATATGACTTCTTTAGGGAATATGAAAAGTTTTGTCAGGCTAAGTATGGGGATAGTAAGAGAGTTTGGGCTAGGGAGTTGGGAGAATTTTTGTCCGGATATTTGTTGACGATATATGGGGTGATAATGAGTGCAGGAGAGGTTGAGTATGAAAGTGTAAAGAAGAGGATAATTGGACAGGTAAAACGTATGAAAGGTAGTGTTAGGTATAAGCGAAAAAATTATTTTGACGAAGCACGAATGAAGGTGGGTGAAGCAATCTCGATGTATGTATGTCGGTTAGAAACATTGGCTAGAAAGAAGTATGGGGACGAAGGAATAAATGAAAATAAGGAACTAATGAAGAAGTTTTTGGGTACAGTACCAGAGAGTGTGTGTGAGTTTATTAATTTGAAACGGAAGGAGAAAATGAGGTGGACTAGAGAGAGATTGACTTGGGATGATATTTTAGAGATAGTTGAGGATTACGAGTTGGATAGTTGTATGAAAGAAAGTAAATCTGTGAGTGTAAGAACTGGAATGGAGGAAAGTGTGCCAGAATTTGGTAGTTTTAGAGATGCTGTTATGAGAGGGCCAATGAGGGCAGCTGATAGTGTAGTAGATAGAAGTGTTAGGGTGAGTAATGTAGGAATACCCATGCCGAGAAATGACGGGTTTAGACAGGGAAATCAAGTTTGGAGAGATAGAAGTGCTAGTGCGCAGCAAGTTAGGTTAGGTAGTGGTATCCGTGAAGAGAGGTGTTATAGGTGTGGGAAGGTAGGACATAAAAAGAACGAGTGTAGATGGGCATTAGGAGCATGTTTCGAGTGTGGAGAGACAGGGCATCGTATTAGCGACTGTAAGAAAGAGAAAGTGGTTAAGTGTTATCGGTGTGGTATGACTAGGCACATAGCGAGCGGATGCCGTAGTAATCGTATGAATGTAATTTGTGGTAATTGTGGTAAGGATGGTCATTATGCTAGAATGTGCAAGGAGCCGCGGGGTAAGTGTACTGAATGTGGTGCAGATGGGCATGTAGCTAGGGTTTGTAGGAAGAAGGGATCAAGTCAGCCAGGATGTTCGGGAAACTAATTAATCAGAGGGTTCAGCTGGGTGAGTCCTCGTGTGTGTGGGGAGTGAATGTGATGCATGTTCGTGAGGGTTTATTGCATGAAGATGTGATGGGAGAAAGAGCACATGATTGCATGAGTGTGAAAATGATTTTTAATGGTGTAGAGTTGGTTGGTTTGATTGATACTGGTTGTGGTGTCAATTTAATGTTTAGGAATGCATATGATAAGGTAAAAGAGGTTTGTGAATTTAAGGGATGTATTGGTGAAGTAAAAGGTATTGGTAATTTGCGTATGCCTGTGCAAGGGAAGTTGCGGGAAAATGTTATGATTGGGGGGCTGATAATGGAGGATAATGATTTTTACGTGGTTGAAGGAGCGAATGAGAAATATGACATACTGCTTGGGTATAAATTTCTGAAAAAATGTGGTATGATTGTACATCCAAGTGTGAATATGATAGAAATAAAGGTTAAAGGTAATATTTGTGGGGAATTTTATTTAAAGGAAGACGGCAGAGTGAGTACGAAGGTGTGGAAGGGAGTGCTGTTGGTAGCAAAGGAAAGTGTAAAGTTATCGGGTAAGAAAGGTGAGGTTATTAGTGTGAAAGTTGCATGGCCGAGCAGTCTGGGAATTTCAAATAGTGACAAGGATGAATATGTAGTGGAAGGTATGGAAGCAGGTAATTTGGTGAAAACGAGTGCGTATATATATGATGGTGTTATGAATATGCAGGAACCCCAGGTGTATGTAAGGTTGTTGCCGAGTGTTAGGAGGAAGAGAGTACGTGGAATACGTAAGGGTGATTGCATGGGATGTATGTATACACTGATCAATGTAGAGGATGGAAGATATGTTAAGGTGAGACAGGTAATAACTGGTAAGGTAAAGAACGATGACGATTGGGATTACGATACGTTGAAAGGAAGAATTAAGTTAGATGAGAGTATAAGTGAGGTTGAAAGGGAACGATTGCTTAAGATGTTATGGGATAAGCGGAGAGTTATGAGTCTCGGTGACGATGATTGTGGGGGGTCAGACCTGCCAGAATTTAAAATAGTTCTTAGTGATGATACCCCCATATATCAGCGTCCCAGGCATTTTTCTCCGCCTATTGCCAAGGAGATAGAGGAGCAGTGTCAGGAATTAGAGCGTATGGGTGTAATAGAAAGGAGTGAGTGCCTGGAATAGCCCTATTGTCCCTGTACAAAAGCCTGATGGAAGTTTACGTATGTGTATTGATTATAGGAAGGTGAATGAGGTGACTGTCAAAGAACGTTTTCCAATGAATGTGGTGTCTGATTGTGTTTATAAGATGCATGGAATGAAAGTTTTTACTAAATTAGATTTGGTGCGGGGCTATTACCAGATGCCTCTGGCAGAGGGGAGCAGGCCCATTACCGCATTTTCAAGTACAAATTGTCACTTTCAATTTAAAAGGTTGAGTTTTGGTCTTGCTAATGCGCCAGCTGCCTTCCAAAGAGCGATGAATGTTGTATTGGCTGGTTTCGATCGACAGAAGGTGACTGTTTTTATAGATGATATTCTGATTGCGAGCGAGACTGTTGAGGAACATATGCGGTTGCTTGAGGCAGTGTTGAGGCGGTTAATTGAAGTTGGTGTGAAAATTAAGCTTAAGAAGTGTACATGGTTGTCCAGGGAGGTGGAATTTCTTGGGCATGTAGTGGGTGAATCTGGTATAATGAAGAGTGACAAGTTTGTGAATAAGGTGCGAGAATTTCCACGTCCCCGGACTGTGCGTGAGTTGCGAGGTTTTCTTGGTTTGGTTGAGTTTGGGCGCAAGTTTGTTAGAGATTGTTCAGGTATAGGGAAGCCTTTGAATGAATGGACGGGTAAAAGGAATAGTACAAAATTAAAATGGGATGATCGGATGATAGAAGCGTTTGAAAGGTTGAAGGAAGAGGCCGCGAAAGACGTCACTTTGTCATTTCCAGACTACAGTGAAAATGCGAATATGCTAGAGTTGTATACGGATGCGAGTGGCGTTAGTATGGGTGGTTGTTTGGTTCAAATGCAGAGAGTAAATGGAGAAGAGCAATTGAGAGTAATAGCGTATGTTAGTAAAGCATTTAATAAAGCTGAGCGGAAGTATTCAACGATTGACAGGGAATTGGCTGCAATACGATTTTGTATGAAAGCATTGAAAGTATTTTTGTATGGTGTAAAATTCATTGTGCGTACTGACCATCAGCCCCTAGTGTATATGATAAGGAAAGAGTGTGTGAATGCAAGGGTTGCTAGGACCATAGAGGATTTGAATGAATTTGATTTTAGGTTAGAATATATACCGGGAAATAAGAATGTGATAGCAGATGCGATGTCGAGGATGCATGGGAGGATGGAAGACAAAGAGAGTAATCAGAATTCTGAAAGGTTGCCTGAAGGTTTAGTTGTGGAGCAGAGTTGTGAAGGGGAAGATATGGTATATAAGTGTATCCTAAAGGGTTTAAGTAAGTTAATACAAGAGGGGTTAAATACGGAAATACCGGGTAGCGTAAGCGAGCTTAAAAGAAGGGTGATGAATGAAGTGTCAAAAGAAATGGTATATGAGGAGGAGAGTAGTGTACTAGAAGGGGAAGTATTATCAAAGATATTAATGGTGGTAAGTATGTTGTATGGTGTAACTGTGTATTTGTATTTTGGATGGAATCGACCGATGGAATATAGGGCATGTAAGGAGAATGATAGGGAATATATCTTGAGGATGCAATGTAATGAGGAATGTTGCAAATTGTTGAGTGAGAAGGATAATGGTGCAAGTGACCTTAATCTAAGATATGATGGTATAGAGGACAGTGAATATGATGATGAACATATTGGTGAAGTGAGCGACAGAATTGAAAGGAGAGTAAATGTATGTATGCATGGTGTAAAAGGAAGGATGATGACCTATGTGAATATAAATGAGAATGAATATTGTAGTTTAATTGATACGGGTGCTCAAGTGTCATTAGTAAATGAGTCGGTTATCAGGGAAATTGAGAGGTACAATTGGGAAGTGAAAAGACAGTGTACGAGTGTGAGAATTCATGGAATAGGTCAGGGAAGTTTACTTGTTTGGGAAGAAGTGAGGTTGAAGGTGAAACTAGGGAGTATGGAAGTTGAACATAATTTTATTGTAATGGGAGAGAATGAAATGCCTAGTTGTTTTTTGATAGGGATAGATTTTTTGAGGTTGCACCATGTGTCAGTTGATGTTGGTAAGGGTTTGCTTTCAAAGAATGGCTGTAAGGTAATAGTAATTGAGGATAATAGTGTATTCATGGCGAATTTTGTTGGCATGATTGATATTGCAAAAAGTGAAGATGATTTGTTGAGCAAGGAAGAGGTGGAAGAAATGCAAGGTGAATGTTTAGAGATAAATAGGTTATGTGAATGTATTTTAAATGGTATTAGGGTGGAAGAATGGCCGTGTGATTTGGAAGCGTATAAGAAAGTTGTTAAAAGATTTATTGTTTGTAAGAATATTGTGTATTTTTTGCATAGGGGAATGGATGAAGATATATATGTTCCTGTATTTCCGATGCATGCAGCTGTAAGTATGTGTATGGTAGTGCATGACAGGTATGGGCATATGGGGAAGAATGAATTGTGGGAATGCATGCGAGAGAGGTTGTTTACGCCTGGGTTGAGTCAAATTTGTAGGGATGTAGCGACTACTTGTGAGGATTGTCAAAAGGGAAAGTATCAGAGCATGCATGCAAGTCCGCCTGTTCTGAGGTTACGTATGAAAGAGCCATTTGAGATGTTTGTGATTGATTGTGTTTCGTTGCCTGTGACTGCGAGGAGACATGTAGGAATGATTGTCATGGTCGATCATATGAGCAAGTTTGCGTATGCAGTGCCCATCAAGAATAAAAGAAGTGAGACTGTAGCGAGAATGATAAGTCAAGTGATGTTGCCGATGAGTGTGTGTAAGCCTGCAAAAATGTTAAGTGACAGTGATCCGGAGTTTGTTGGATGGGAGTTTGAGCAGATGTTAAGAGAATGGGGTATTGAGCATGTATATTCGACTCCGTATATGCCAAGTGCGAAGGGTTTGGCTGAAAGGACTGTAAGAACCTTAACAGAAATTTTGCGGATGATGAGTACATGTGATAATGATTGGGATTTATATGTTGGGCGTGCGTTGTGGGCGTATATTGCGACTGTGCACAAGAGTACTGGGATGTCTCCGTGTAAGTTTGTGTTGAATTTTGAAAAGATAGTAAGACCGAGATTGAGTGTGTCCGAGAATGATAGAGATGTTTGGAAGAAAGCAAATGAGAGATTTGAAAGCTACAAAGTGGGAGAGAAAGTGTTAAAAGAAGTAATTGAAAAAGGAAGAAATAATGTCAATAAGGTACGTGATAAGTTTGAAGGTCCATATGAGGTGTTAGATGTTGGTTCTAGTGGGTTGAGTTATGTTTTAGGTAAAGTAAGTGTGGATGGTAGTGTGGAAAAGGTTAGGGCACACCACAATCAGTTGCGGAAATGGAAGGAGGTACCAAGATATATTCAGGAGAATAGTATGAATAAATGGCTGAAAACGAACAAGTATGAACCGAGTATGTGTGAGGCATTAGGTTTAGAAGATAAGCAATTGGTGTTAGTAGAGTATGGAAAGAAAAAGAAGTCTGAGAATTTTACTGGGGATAGAAGACAGGAAAATTTTGTAGTTGTTGGCGGGAATCAGAATAAGCAGGACAAGGGTGTAAATGTTCAGGTGAGTATGGAAGATAAATGTATTAATACAGATGAAACTTGGATGAATATGGATGATACTTATAGTGTGTGTGGTTTTTCGTTAGATGAGGCAAGAGAACGTATGACGAACACGAGAATGAAAGATAGGAGAATGATAAGCAATATGAATGATTCTTTTGTTAAAGTAGAAAATGGTTTAGATGTAATGGATGAATTGTTGACAGAAATTATTGGGATTTTCGGGCCAGATGAAATTGAGGTAGATGAAATAGTGCATGATATCTTAGACGAGCAAAGCATAGACGGGCATTGTAATAGTACGTTGAATGAAAACGACATGGAAGAAGTAAATGAGAGAATGCAGGTATATGAAGGCCCAGTTACTCGAAGCCGAGGCCCTGTTCCTGATTGCGACTGGGTAATGAGAAAATAGGTAAGTGTTGTGTGAGGATTTGGCAAAGTAAGGGGGGAGGAATATGGAGGATTAATTTTATTTTAATTTATTTTTTTTTGCCAAATCGAGAGAGAGAGAGAGAGAGAGAGAGAGAGAGAGAGAGAGAGAGAGAGAGAGAGAGAGAGAGAGAGAGTTGTTTTAGTATTGTTAAATCGAGACATTTTATTTGCTTAGCTTTGTCATTAGAGAGAGAGAGAGAGAGAGAGAGAGAGAGAGAGAGAGAGAGAGAGAGAGAGAGTGTGTTTATTTACTTAAGTTTTGTCAAACCGCAAGAGAGAGAAAGTGTTTATTTGCTTAGTTTTGTGAGAGAGAGAGAGAGAGAGAGCGAGAGAGAGAGCGAGAGAGAGAGAGAGAGAGAAAGAAAGAAAGAGTGTTTATTTGCTTTAGTTTTGTCAGAGAGAGAGAGAGAATTTAATTTGCTTTAGTTTTGCTAGATCGGAGACTGTCGGTATATTTAAAGTTGTTTGTTTACATTTTTTTAGCTAGGATAGGGCGGTGATGAATGTCTTGGGCGAAAGCTTTGGATCTCTGACTGTGGAAGGAGTCGGTTGTTATTTTTTTTGTTCTTCGAAAGCCGGCTGTTTAGTGTTTTTTTCATATTCGGAGCCGTGATTCCTCCTTTGGGGAGAAGATTTATTTGAATTTGACTATTGATGACCTGGCTTACTTAAGGAACTTGTGTTTAGAATGCTCTAGTGGATTGATCAACTGTTGACGACCTGGCCTGTTTATTACAATTAAGATTCCGATTGCTGTTATTGATGAGGATGATGATGATGATGATGATGACGATATAGACTGCCAAATTAAGTGAGGCAGTTATAGCAGATTGTGCCAGTGTTGCGTCTGCCAGGGAGTTGTGGCTTTGGCCGAAAAGGATTGTTGGCCCTAGTGTGGATAAAGAGTTCCACACATAAACAAATATTGGTTTTGAGTGTGGTAATTTTAAGTTGTTAGGGTTTTTTTTTATTTGAATGGTGTTACGGTTTTATATTTAATATTGTTTATGATTCGTGATAAGTGTGTTTTTTTGGTATATGATTGCGTTTACTTTTAAAAATATAGTGTTAAGGTTATGTTTAGTTTTCATTTTCCTTCTGTCTAAGAGTCCAGTTTAAAGTAAAGTAAGGGGAAAGTTTGTGTTGTTGGATATTTTGGAAGTAAGAGTGATCAAGGGTGTGGGGGTTTGTGTTTTGTTTACATCCCGCCACGTTGCCATTAAACCATGCACTTAGTCCATTGTAGCAGGGTTTACAACAGATGTGTGGAGCCCAAGACTTGTCCTGATCACCAATTTTACAGTCAAAATAGTGAAAGTAGGCGGTTCTGAGGAGGGAGGTGATGGTTCGACGCTGTGCAACTGTTGTGAAGTCCCCACACGCGTAGTAGAAAGAATTGGCCTTGTTGAGGCATCCTGGATGTTTTGACATGCTTGAAGCCATTGGAGAATCTGAAAATATAACAAAGTAAAACTAAATCATATGTAAGGCAAGAAAAAGTGCATTGGAAAATGTAACACTAATATTTGGCTACCCAAAAGATGTGTAACACGATAGTTGAGGGACACCAACCTCCTGTGCCACCTGCGATACAACCTCTTCCAATGACTGCCAGAGCACTACTGAGTGTGGATTGAGACCTGTTGCCTTAACTGCCAAATTTCGGGTTGATATATAATTATGTTTATAATGTAATTCAATCACTTACATTTAGTGCATAATAACTAAAAAATAAGCCATAAGTCTCACAATATTAGAATTAACCCTAAATGTACCGTATATGCACAAAATGCACACTAGGAAAAAAAAAAACAACTAGAGGTGATGAGTAAAAACTGATTTCAAATTTGAATTCAGCACCCCAAGATTAGGTAACAACGGGTATTTTTGTTCTTGCCTCAATTTCTTTGTAAATCAGTGATATTTAGTAATTGATTTTTAATCAAGCATTTGCTACTTGAGGCTGTTTTGAGCTTCTGCTTTTACTTACAAGCTTTTGCTCTAGGCAAAAGTTAATGCTTGCACAGTTTTCATTCTTCATTATCAACGTACTTGTTTGTTAGCTTGCTTACCTTAAGTAAGGCACGGGCTCTTGCATCAGCAGCTTGCTTGCTTTTTAGATTGCCCAGTAATGTTTTGTTATATGGTATATATTTTTATTATACAATCTATTAGATATATTATATGAAATTATTTTGGTTTTGTTTTGATAATAACAATCAATATTGATAATTTTATCTGAATATGTCCTTGTTCCTCCAAGTTGCATTGAACTAAAGTTAAGCTCTGCAGGTTAACGAAACTTTTGTTTTCACAGCTTAGAGGTTGATAATAACATTAATGCTGATATTTCTATTGGTACATTATATTGTCGTTATTCATCTCCTACACTTAACGTATTTGGAAGCACAATGAATAACAGATGAATTATTACAATAGACTTTTCAAAAACGTATAGTTAGATTCACTCGGAATCTCCACGAAGGAAAAAAAAAATGGAATATTATCTGACTTTGGAGAAACTTTGATTCGAGGAATGAGTATAGATATAATATTTGATACGAACTAATATGCTTGAGTGAAATTATATCTTATCAAAAATATATCATATTATGTGGTATTAGAAAAAGAAATTGTATAAAATTTAATTTTGAAGGTTTTATGTCACCAGTTATGAGAGTCTAGTCTTCCATTCGGCTGTGAATAGTAACGAACACAAAAAGAAAAAAACTAACTCTATCTTTGAAAGGTGAAGAGTCTCTCCCCACTAAGGCAACGTTCCCAACTCCAACATTATAATATCTCATACTCAATTTACAAGAGCCCGTGTCATGCTATATGCATGGCAATCTACACACACACACACACACACACACACACACACACACACACACACACTAGTGTCATTTTAAGGGAAATCCTCCAGACAAACTCATTTTTCACAATTTTCAACATTTCAGCTTTATCAGAATATGAAAAAGATTTTCAAATGCATTCATTCAATATATGCAGACTATTGAGTGGCCTAAGTGACAAAACCGGGTGTGTTATATTTGAACCAACAAATGAGATGCCTAAAGCAGAGGGTACAAAGAATATATATCCACAGTGGCAGATTCAGTAAGTGGGAAAAAGAGATACTTAATTTAATATACTCTTTTTTTAATATTCCATTCCTTCCAAAAGAAAAAACTAATCTTTATTATTATTATTTTGAGGAATATGGGGTGTAACACTGTTTTACTCTAATATATATATTGATCAATATTAAAATGCCAACTACCATTTATTGTTGTTTTATTTAATCACTAACCTTTTAACTTTAAGGTGACCACGAGTCTAAAATCTGGCATCCTTTTGGTCTATTTAGCCTAATTTCACAACAATTCTAGCACATTTTCTTTCTGAAGATTTGGCAACACTGATTCACGGGCTGCCCAAAGGCAAGAGCAATTGGCTCTGCCATTCATGAGCGGCCTTTAAAAGAAATTGAAGATCCCTCTATTCATCAGAATCCTTTTCATCTATAAGTTGATGATGAATATAATGGCATAATAAAAGATAATAAAATTGACTTAGAATGTATGAAAATTGCAAATAAAGAACAGAAGAGTCTACCAGGTTTAGACATTTCCAATTTCGAGTCCATTTCCTCATCGTCGTGGTAAGAGAGTCTTTCAAATTTAGCCAAAGATTCGTTTCCTTATAATTCTCTGGTAGGATCATTGTGTGACGGTATTTATGAATGAGGAGGAAGTATGGAAGAGGAGATTCTCATTTTAATAATAATGTCCATTATGGGAAGACACCTCATGGTCTACTTCACCTTTCAATGATAGAAAAAGCTGACAAGAAGAGTTGGCTGTAATACACAACGACAATCATCAATAGAATCTCCCTCATGGTCTTCACATCAATAGGTCTATTTCTATCTTTGAAAGGAAGACGATTTGTTTTCTTCCTGATAATATAACCATGAAGCAAAGGTGGGAAGAACTACTTCCATCCCCAAGCTTCTTATGCGTACAAATCTTCTTGAAGGGATAGACTATCTAATGCACAAACGATAGAGGTTTTCTTTGGTGGGAACAGAAAGACAGTTTCCCATGAAAATTCCCTTAAGGAATTTTGGGTGTAGTCATGTTGAATAACCTTCTGTAATATCATAAGACTTGGCTTTGATGACAAATATCCCTCAACTGCTCACTTTAAGGATTAGGCCGACTGCTATGATTCCTGGTCATATCACGCAGGGGAACCCTCTCCTCACTGCAGGACTTACAAAATCAGTTTATCTAACTCTTTCTCAAGTATTTTGCATATCTCTACATTATTATTATAAGCTAAGCTATAACCCTGGTTGGAAAAGCAAGATACTATAAGCCCAATGGATCCAGCAAAGAAAAATAGCCCAGTGAGGAAAGGAAATACATAAACTACAAGAGAAGAATAGACAAAATAAAATATTTCAAGACAGTAACGTAAAATTAGATCCTTCTCAAAAAAAAAACTATAAAAACTCCAAAAAAGAAACCAGAGTGAGAGAAATAAGAGAACTCTAATCCATAACAGTGGAAGGCCATGGTACAGAGGCTATGGCACTACTCAAGACTAGAGAACAATGGTGTGATACTTTAGTGGGCTTATTAAAGCTAAAGAGTCTCTTCTACCCTTACCAAGAGGAAAGTAGCCACTGAGCAATTAAAGTCCACAACCCCTTGAGCAAAGAAGAATTATTTGGTAACCTACTGTAAGTGTTTGAAGGTGTATGAGGACAGAGGAGAACGGGGTATGAATAGGCCAGACTATTCGTGTTTTTGTAGGCAAAGGTAAAATGAGCCATAACCAGAGAGAGTGAGGCAATGTAGCATCGTCCGCCCAGACAAAGGACCCAATAACACTCGAGCGGTCGTATCTCAATGGGTGGCTAGTGCCCTAGCCAGCCTAGTACCTACAGTTCTCGTCACCATGCTGGCCACTGCAGATTGATGATGGTGGAAGACTAGTTTTATCATACACAGCAAATCAGCCCAGTTTGAGGGGCCTGTGTAGTACAGCACTGCTGATCATGGTGATACACAAACCCTTTCACCACGCTAATGAAGGTATCCCCATTCATTTTTGGTGTTTATTCGTAAATCCATATTATCTTGGAAAAGAAAAATCTTTTATTTATCAATTCTCGAATTTGAATGATTTTATCCTCAACAGATAAAATGTTTATATAGCTTCAAATTATGAGAGCCTTAATAAACATATATATATATATAGGCTCTATATATATATATATATATATATATATATATATATATATATATATATATATATATATATATATATATATATATATATATATATATATATATATATATATATATATATATAACAACTTAGGAAGTTATCAAGGGATAAATTACTTGAATTTATATTGTAAGTCAATATTACTAAAAAAGATTAGTCATTATCAATCATGATACATATATATATATATATATATATATATATATATATATATATATATATATATATATATATATATATATATATATATATATATATATATATATATATATATATATATATATACTTGTCATTCACAAAGAATTGTTTCACTAAAGTTGGAAAGGTTGACGTCTGTATCGCTCAGTAGGGCATGTAAGAGTCAAGCTGTACGGGATGTCAACGCAAGAGCCCGTGTTTTGAGGAAAGAATCAAACTATACATTTTGTTTGGAAACTTTATCGTATAAATGGCTTTTTTTGTGTAAATTATAACTCCTATGTTCTCATTTTCATTTCTTCTTGAGTAAAACACTGAATATCAGATATAGAAAATGATGAAATTGAAATATGACATTTATTAAGAAGTTTTGATATCTGTTAAGAGCTTAATTAAGTTTTTCCTCCTCACTCAAAGGGTTAACTACTGCATTGTAATTGTTCAGTGGCTCCAATAAACCTATTTCATGATAAGAATGTATGGTGAGATTTTGAGTCTCAAAATAAAAGTATTATAAATAATTCTTTTTGTTTGTTTTGTCCAGATTTTCCAGTTATTTCAACATCTCAAACATTCAAAAGTAAATCCTATGGATTAACGACTCAGTCTCTGTAGATTTGGCTCAAAGTAAAACTTTCCATTGTGAATGTGAATTTCAAATACTAATATATTTATCTAATACCTGAGAAGATTTTAGAAAGGTCTAGAACTCTCCTGCTGCCTCTGTTTTCCATCACACCCTTAACATGAGGAAAGCAGTAGACCTATAGGCTACATAGAGTAGGCCTATGGATGCATGTTTTATCTATGGTAGCTATATGGGTAAATATTTATCCATATTTTAATTTATTCTGAGTTAAGACTGCTATAAGGGTGATGAACATATGATACTTATAGTACAATAAATAAAAACTGTATACCAGAATTAACAACTGAAATAGGCCTACAGACATCAAACAACTATTTGGGACTATCTTTCTTCAAACGCCTTTTGTTCCCATTTGATTATTGCAGTACTAATTAATTAGTTGCCATTAATCAGAGCATGGAGGAGATTTTCAGCTGCATCCATTTTCCTTTGTTAGAATAATGAGACCATTTAGAGATTCTGTCTTTTGTTGGCGTCATTCTTTATTATGGTTTCAACTTGGGAAAGAATTCTCTCTCTCTCTCTCTCTCTCTCTCTCTCTCTCTCTCTCTCTCTCTCTCTCTCTCTCTCTCTCTCTCTCTCTCGTCGACTTCAGCTGATAATATGATGATGATGAATGAGGAATTAGAAGAACAGTTATTATTGGGATAGCAATTAAGGGAAACATTACTTCACATTCATCACAGAAAACCAAAAATCTCGTAAAGGATTGTCTTTATTCTTTAATTGTTCCAAATGAACAATTTTGGCGGCCTGTTGGTAACGTCTTTGTATGGTGATCATCAGACTGGGGTCTGAGTCCCACTCAAACTCATTAGTTTCTTTGGTCGCTGCATCCTTACCATTCTTTTGAGCTAAGGATGGGTATTTGGGAGAGCCTATAAATCTATCTGCTGAGTCATCCGCAGTCATTGCCCTGTCCTCCTTTGTCCTAGCTTGGGTGGAGAAGAGGCTTAGGTACTGATCATATGTATATAGGGTCAGTCTCTAGGGCATTGTCCTGCTTGATAGGGCAATGTCACTGTCAATTGGCTCTGCCTTTCATGAGTGGCTTTTAAACGAAATTGAAGACAATAAGGTTCCCTTTAATCATCAGAATCCTTTTCATCTATAAGTTGATAATAAAGATAATAGCATAATAAAGAAAATAAAATAGAAAAATGCAAATAAAGAACAGAAGAGTCTACCAGGTTTAGATATTTCCAATTACGAATCAATTTCCTCAGTTTCGTTTCCCTATAATTCTCTATTAGGGACATTGGGTGACGGTATTTATGAAAGAAGAGAAATGTATTAATACACTAGCTTCTTAGCTAACACCAATTCCCTATTATCTCAAGAGGGTCTGCCCCTCTCTCTTGTTCTTCTCTTTCTCCCTATTTCCTTAATCTTTCCCATCCCGAGTACCTGCATTTGAGCTATAAACTAGATTGTATCCAGGGGTACTCTTCTTTTCCCCACTTCCCTATTCTTATTATTATATCATTATGTTGTAATGAAAGAAGAGAAAGAGAGGAAGTATGGAACAGAAGTTACTACTCTTAATAATTATGTTCATTATGGGAAAAGACCTAATGGTCTCTTCCCCTTTCAGAGATAGAAGAACTCACTTGTTGAATCTCGAAACCTGACTTTTCTTCTTGGGGTATTAAAGCCAACACTTGTTGTTGGCACGGGCCTTTCCCTTGGTTGGCCCGTAGTTGACTTTTCAATGGCGAATTGAAGACTAACCTCTCTTAAGTGATGACACAAAATCTAATAATCTCAATTTTATAAAAATATTTGTCCTAATCTTACATGATATAATATATTTTGATGAGATATAATGAAATATCAAAATTTATCATATTGTTCAATTTTACTTAGGAATATTAGTCCCTATCAATTACTATATCTAGACTCATTTCTCGAATCAAAGTTTCTCCAAAGTCAAACAATAGAATTTCATCATTTTTTTTTATTTTTCAATATTAATGTCATTAAAAACCTCTAAGCTGTGAAACAAAAGTTTCGTTAACCTGCAAAGCCTAACTTTAGTTCAATGTAACTTGGAGGAACAAGGACATACTAAGATATAATTATTCAGATAAAATTATCAATATTGACTGTTATTATCAAAACAAAACCAAAATGATTTTAAATAACATATCTAATAAATTGTATGATAAAAAATATATATCATGTAACAAAAAATTACTGGGCAATCTAAGAAGCAAGCAAGCTGCTGATGCAAGAGCCCGTGCCTTACATGAGGTAAAGCAAGCTAACAAACAAGTACGTTGATAATGATGACTAAAAACCGAGCAAGCATTAAATTTTGCCTAGAGCAAAAGCTTGTAAGTAAAAGCAGAAGCTCAAGACAGCCTCAAGTAGCAAATGCTTAGGCAAAAAAAAACATTTGCTTAATATCATGTGAGTAATTATCACCTATAGCTATCTTTTGCTTGATGGACTTGTAGCCTTTGCTTAGAGGGCCTAGCCACGGGCGACTGTCTTGGCTAGCTATAATTTTCAATTTGACTTTAACTCCTGTTTTTCCTGGCCAACGGAGTTTTACTCTCGCCATGTCTGTTCCAGACATTGGCCATTTTACAAAGGAGTTATAGCCTACTCTTTTCAAGCCTGCCATTTTACAGAGCTTTACTGCAAGGATATATCCAGATGTGACTGTCAAATGTGCAAAAGTTACTCCAACCACAGCAATAAGTCAACTCGCTTAGTTAACTGGTACCATACACTTGTTAAAAGTGCCAACTAAAATACAGGACAACAAGCTACCCACTGCCAACACAGCTCAGCCTTCTCCAAAGTCTCCTGCCACAAAGTGGGATCTAACCTCTTCAGAATCCCTTGCCACAAATCAATCACCATCACCTATAGCACAAACTCCACTCACGGCATCCAGCCCACTCTCCCCTGCCATGGAGACAGAGGAATCCACTTCCAAGGCCCTAGCTACCTTACCCCAAAGAAGACCACTATCTGGACTGCAACTGCACAGATTGCCTCCCATAGCTACTGAAAGAAGCCTCTGCTATGTTGTCTAGCTCTCCTTCATCATCTCAGCCTGAAACCAAAACCACTGAGAAGAAACCTCCTCCGAGATTCAAGCTAACAACTATAGATATTACAACATCCTTTGTTGCAGTATCTGCCTTAGTAGCCTCAAAGCCCAGCATCCAAATCACTGTTGGGCTGAACCGCAAGGATGAACTCGTCATCACCCCTAAGGATCAAAGAAGTGTTAGCCTCATCAAGATGGAATCCTCCCTGTTGCTCTTTGATCCAACAAAGAAGCAGAAGAACACAGTCCTCAGCTATCCAGTGACTATGACTCTAGTTTCCATCATCTCCCTCAGCTACATTGCAGATGCAGAGGATGAAATAATAAACTCAAGACTCCATCAAACAAAGTTATCTCCACTTTCATAGATCAAATCCTACCTTCTCTCAAGGTTAGAATATGGGGATTCTCTCCTATCCATGATTATACACTGGTGCCACTTTAGTGTTACTCTTGCCAGCATATTGGACACTATCACAAAGAAGGGAAGGAAACCCTTCCCAACTGTGCCCTCTCTCATCACACCTGGAACAGAAGGTGCCCAGAGTGTCTTAGGATTATAGCTCTGAAAGACAACTCACAGCCAAGCCCTTCTAAAGCACTGTCTCAGCCACCAAAACCTCCAATGAGCACCTCGCCAGAGGCCTTAATGTCTACCTTCTATTGCCCCTAATCCTTTTAATCCACAATTTTCCAGCACTATCACCTTCTCCTAATCCCTTTCCTTCCCACCCTTGCCAATATCTCACCCAGAAAATAGAGTCATTGTCTCTAAAAACCTTATCTCCATAGCCCTTCACATTTTCTCCAATGCCCCATCCTTCTTCAAAGTTCCTAAATCCTTTTCATCACCCAGTCAAATACTTCTTTCCCCCAAAGTCTCACCTCCTGGGCCTTAAATGGAGAGGAGTTCTTCACTTCTAAATTCTTCTTTCTCTCCTACTCATAATTTTTCTTACTCCTCTCCCAGTCTCTTCTACTTACTTTGACTCGCTGCTATAAAACTTTTTCTACCACTATGATTCTTCCATTCAGATCCATGAGTAGCTTTTTTTTTTTTTTTTTTTTTTTTTTTTTTTTTTTTTTTTTTTGTAGTCCCAGAAACCTGTATGGGTAGGCCCAGTGTAAGAAAAAGAGAAATCGACATCCTCCAGAAAATTATCTTTGAGCACCAGCAAAAATCAAGTGTGCTCTCTTTGAGTGCCTCCTACTCAGCCACCCAGACCTAATCATGGGGCATATTACTGCTGGTCTAATAGCTGTTCCGGGCAATCTGCTATAAACTAGCCACCCATTGAGATACTATTTCTAGAGAGTTATTGGGTCCTTTGACTGGCCACAGAGTACTATATCGGATACTTTTCTCTGGTTACAGTTCAATTTCCTTTGCCAACGCATACTCCGAATAGTGTGGCTTATTCTCTCCACACTCTTCTCTGTCCTCAAACACATGACAACACTGAGATTACCAAACAGTTCTTCTTCACTCAAGGGGTTAACTATTGCACTCTAATCTTTTTTTGGTCACTTGCCACCTGGTAAACAATCTTTGGGTATGGTAAGCAGCTCTTCTGGGAGAAGGTCACTCCAAAATCTAACCATCATTTTCTAGTCTTAGGCAGTGCCATAGCCTCTGTAACATGGTCTTCCACTGTCTTAGGGTAGAGTTCTCTTGCTTGAGTGTACACTCGAGCATGCTGTTTTATCTTATTTCTTTCTTTAAAGTTTTTATTCTATGTATAAAACGTTTAGTTCAATGCAGTTACTGTTCTTAAAATATCTTATTCCAATTGTTCAATGTTTTTTTCTAGTATATTTACTTCCTTGTTTCCTTTCCTCACTGAGCTATCTTTCCCTTTTGGTGCCCCTAGGCTTAAAGTATCTTGCTTTTCCAAATAAGGTTGTAGCTTATAGGTAGTAACAATGATGATAATAACTACCAAATATCTCTGTCTAATTGTAACTATTTTCTGGAAGAACTCTGTCCTCGCTTGGGCGCCAAGTTCAGTGGGTGGAGATACTGAGCAATGAATAGCATGTGGGCAACAATTGCCAAAGTAGTCAAGTAGGGTGGGTACAAACATACGAACAAACGTAACAAGAGATGCTCTGAGCCCTTTTACATCTACAAACAACCTAAAATAAAAACTTTCAGGAATAGGATTACTTTTTTCTCTGTTATTAAACCTTTGCACACATTGTGTATTGAGAAGAAATGTTTGTTTTCTTTTTGTTTTACCCCAAAAAATGTAAACCATGACGTAGGAGGTGGGATGGATTTAGCCTAAATAACCGTTCTTTCTGATTGCATGAATAATAACAAATATTTATGTTGTAATTCCCTATAAAAGGAAAATCTTGTGGAATTATACATAATTGTTACCTATGGAACAAGGCAGACGTCAAGCTGTTTGACTTTGGAGAAATTTCGCTTCGAGAATGAGTACAGTAATTAAATAATTATATTCATTAATATCGACTAATGTCTTTAATTAAAATTATATAACATTGTAAAATTTGAAAATTTTATGCCTTTTTACTAGGAATACGCCATAATAGGAAATAATGAAAAAAATATCATAAAATTGAAATTTTAGAGTATTATGTCCTTAGTAGTGAGAGGCTGGAGTTCCATTTTACTGGGGAAACTGCTACAGGCCAATCAAGAAAAAGGCTCGTGCCAACAACAAGTGTTGGCTATATTACTCCAACAACAACAACATTGGAAACCTAGTGAACTCTACTACGACTACAGGATTAGAACCATTTTAATTCATTGTGATGTAATGACTAATAAGTAAGTTTACATTTCATAATAGTTATGAAACGACCGAATATTGTTCTCTAGCTTCGAAGCATTGAATCAGAAAAGACCAACATATCTATTTCATTCATACAGCATTTGACAACATTATTTATAAGAGATATTGAACAATGCTTGGTTCTGGAAGAAAAAGGTTGATGGATATCCAGAGAAGAATTTTGAATTTAGATTATAAAGGTTTTTGTAAATGAAATCTGAAGGAATAGAAAGACAATAATACTAATTGCTAAATAGTTTTCGTTTACTAAATGGTAAAAAGCAACGGATATATATATATATATATATATATATATATATATATATATATATATATATATATATATATATATATATATATATATATATATATATATATATATATATATATATATGTTCGCCTGTTGAAAATTAAGTGAATATAGATTCACAATGTAGCTAAAGAAATAGTTCAAGGAAATTCTATCAAAAAGGAAACTTAAAGTATCGAGCTTGCAACTTATTCCATCATCCTGAAATGGCAACACTGCCTGTAGCCTACCTAGATGTCTATATACCTGAATCAGTTGGACCGGGTTGATTGATCATCTCTTGATTATAATTTCCGAAACCTCCTCCATATTGCACAATTCTTTGTGCTTCATTACATCTCCCAAAGAAAACCTGATTTAACTGGGATTTCATTATTTTGAGTAGATTCCAATCTAAGTAATTGTAGGTCAAGTGGTAACAATTGGGTTCCTTCCTTTAGTGTGTGATGCATCTCCAACTGATCTACTTGTAAGGAATAATATCTACTTTGAATTATAAGAAAAACCTTATTAAGATTCTCTTTGAATGAAACCTCTCACCTACATCGATGTAGTCAGTTACTACAAAATGACTTCACTATTAGTAATAGATGTAAATTCTCTCTTTTGTTGTTTACAATTGGTTATAAACTGAATCTCTTTTCTCTCCTCTCAGTTTCGTGAAACCTTCAAGTTGACTCCAGAGGGAAAATTAACACCTCCTATTTTGACTTCCATCATTGCTCCAATGTGAACTTATTTCTTAATAAATACAAATTTATTTCAATGCTGCCCTTCAAGATATAAATCAAATTAAAACTTTATCTCCAAGAGACGTGTGTATGGTTAGGAAACAGTGTTTGTTGCATCTCTCAGGTTTGTTGAATGTGACAGTGTTGGTGCTCTACTTCTCCAAGCCAGGAATTTGGAAATGAGGCCAGGTAGGTTTTCCTGGAATCATTTCCCACACATTAATTTTTAACTTCTAATTTCCAGTGGTCCTTCGAACTGGATCTGAAACTATTGATTTATGGAATCAGGAAATTTGAAACTTTGTAAATTTATTCGTAACCTGGTCAAGTCGTCCAAAAGTCTCGTACAATGGCCATTTTGGAGATTGATTAAGTCCCTACTTTGATAGGTTAAGAGATGTATTAGAACGTAATGTTTGTGGTGTCCTTTAACGAACAAAGGCAAATCTATAACCAAGCATTTTTAGCCAAAAAATTCTACCCTGAAGGTGTTCTTGAGGTCTGGTATGTGCGTTTTAGCAATGCAAAATATCAATGATTAGTAAAGAGGGTCACTGTATTGCTTTCTGTTCCAAACGCTTATGCAACATAGGATGTTAAAACTGACTGATTTGTGTTTAAGTAACTCGTTTATTTACTTACCTTCTTAATTTCAGCTTTTAATTACTAATATTTCTGTACCTATTTATAAGGGAGATTACCTGGAATTATTAACTGCAACAACCAATGAATGCCACTTAATTCTTTTGTATGTATTTAATTTTTCATGCCAGACCGTAGGATTTCCTCTGGATTTGATTTTACCTGGAGCTACAAGAATACTGTTGGTAGTTATATAAGCATCATTCAGAACCTACGGAAAAAAATAGAGAGCAGAACCATTTGCTCTCTCTCTCTCTCTCTCTCTCTCTCTCTCTCTCTCTCTCTCTCTCTCTCTCTCTCTCTCTCTCTCTCTCTCTCTCTCTCTCTCTAACGGAATTGCTACCGTGAATGAGAAGGAAAATAATCTATAATTACTATAGTTTTTCACAATTTACTATCTTTTCTTTCTCCCTCTAAATCTAATATTAAAAATTTGTGAGATAGTTTTCGTAAATAAAACTGTTTTTATGAAATTTTACAACAGAATAGAAGAGCAGATCTTCCTTAAACAAAATTAGAAATAGATCAAAGGTCATTATAGAATAAGGAGGATTGAAAATGCAACATTTATTAACATATAAACTTAGATAAAGGGATAATATAGAATTACATTTCATTTAGTCCCCCTCGAAAGCTAAGACGGAAACGAAAGAAAACTGTGTTGCGAGTTCTTCTATTTTCTGCAAAATCTATAGAAAATTGTATAAATTAATTTTCATTATAGTGAACGAAAATAAAGTTTTCACGCTTATATTCTATCATTCAGTTTCTTTACTTATTAAATACTGATGGAGCAGGAAAGGCTTCTTCCAATCTCAGTGAATGGTTAATTTTACGCAAATTCCGGCACAGTGTAAAACCCGGACGTCGGACGTCGGACGTCGGATGCCGTCCAGGAGAATAGAAAATCGCTTGTATCACCGGGAAAGACGCGAAAATACACCTCTTTTTTGTGACTGGTAATGTTCACTGATACTTTCTGTTATTTTCTGAATAAATGTTCGAAAAATATTGGTTTATTTTCATGTTATTGAGAATAATCTCAATCGGACGTCAACATTACACTATCTAACTGCCCGCTATTTTACCCAGTTAGTGTAATGTTGACGTCCGATTGAGATTATTCTCAATAACATGAAAATAGACCAACATTTTTCGAACATTTATTCAGAAAATAACAGAAAGTATCAGTGAACATTACCAGTCACAAAAAAAGAGGTGTATTTTCGAGTCTTTCCCGGTGATACAAGCGATTTTCTATTCTCCCGGACGGCATCCGACGTCCGGATTTTACACTGTGCCGCAAATTCCTGACAAATTTGATCAGCGAGAAAGATATTTTATTGTCATGATGATGTGTTTTCGAATATTTTGGTGTATTTAACGTTTTAAGAATATTGGTTTGTGTTTATAATTATTTTTGATAAATTTAAATGAAAATCTTTATATCATGTAGAAGATTCAGTAAAGAATTACATATATAGTTATAGAAATAGGAATCAGAATTTTAAAAAGAGACTGATCAAGATGCTTTGATTAACGATTCAATGAATAAATTACGCAATCAACAAGATACTATTATTGAATATCCTCTCGGCTGAAGGGTTGACGAAAATATAATCTTAAACGTGATTCTATCGCGTATTGTACAACGAAGATGTTAAATATATCTTCGTTCCAGAGTATATACTCTAATGCTCAGTTCACTACTTAGCGTAATCTATGATTGTAAGAACCATCTAATTTACCCCAAAATAAGAAGCAATGTAAAATATGTTTTATGATTACTATTGTATCAAATAGTTACTTTATACATTGCAATTGTATAATAAAGGCTTAATAGATCAATATACTGATAAATTATATAGAAAATAAACGTAATTCAATGGAGTAATTTATATATAACTATCATTTGAACTTTAAAATTTTGCTATATAAAATAAATTTTAATCAAAGTTTACTGAAAAAATACAAGTTATTATAGAAAATATGTAAACATGTCTAGGATTTCTTTAATCACTTATGAACGAATTAAATCTTGAATGTATTATTAAAAACTTGTCTAGTGAAATATGAAACAGAAGAATATTCATCTTTTAGTTAATTCATGAATGAAAACCCCTTTACAATATCTCTTTTACATTTGAATAAAATCAATCACTTATAATTTTATCTTAATGATTTTACCTGCAATTGAAATATCTTGCTTCGTACTGTAAATTTTTAGATCGAAAGCTGTCCCCCCCCCCCCCCAAAAAAAATATTCATTTTTCATCAGTATGGGTCACCTATACTAGGTTGGCTCCCTATGAGCTATCAGACAAAATTCTCCCACCATCACCAATCTGCAGTTGGCTAGCGTGGTGATGAAAATTGTATAAACCCCAGACATGAATAAGGGCATGTCTGAGGCCTTTGACCTGCAGGGGAGTAGAAATGGCTGCGTTATATATATATATATATATATATATATATATATATATATATATATATATATATATATATATATATATATATATATATATATATATATATATATACAATACTGGGTCTTTAGAATTAAAGTTTAGTGAAAGATTGAAAAATCATATCAGACAATGACTAAGTTGAGTAAACTTTAGAAATGAAATCTCTCTGACATTACATGTAAAAATCAGACTATATATCATTTTAGTGAGATCGGTGTTACTGTATGGACATGAGTCTTGGTATGACAATGAAACAATTTCCAATAGGTTTAGTAGATTTGAGAACAAAGACCCAGAAGGATATTGGGAGTCAAATAGAAGGACAGGATTAGAAACAAAACTATGAGAGAGATTACCTGAGTGCCATATGTGGATAAGATCATGGTGAGGGGTAAATGGAGATGATTTGGGCATGCTTTTCGCACTCCCCAAGAGAGATAAGTTCACCAGACTTTCAACTGGTCTCCACAAGGCACTAGAAGAGCTGGAAGACCCAAACCTACATGGCTGAAGACTATGAAGCGTGAAGTAGGAGACAATGAATGGAGAAGTAGGCCTATTGATTTAAAAGGTCAAGATAAAGACGACTAGTGAAATCCAACTGAGGCCCTTTGCGTCAATAGGTGTAGGAGGAGGTGATGATGAGGATTTATACATATTGGCTATACACACACACTCACACACATATATACACTATATCTATCTATCTATCTATCTATCTATCTATCTATCTATCTATATATATATATATATATATATATATATATATATATATATATATATATATATATATATTATTTTTCCTGGTTTCCTTTCCTCACTGGACTATTTTCCCTGTTGGGGCCCCTGGGCTTATAGGACCCTGCTTTTCCAACTAGGGTTGTAGCTTAGCAAGTAATAATAATAATAATAATAATCTCTCTCTCTCTATATATATATATATGTATATATATATATATATATATATATATATATATATATATATATATATATATATATATATATATATATATATATATATATATATATATATATATATATAATTTGTATATATAACTTATTTCCTACCGCTATTTCTACAATAAGGGGTCGTTTGCCTGACGCGATTAATATTTCTAATAGTATCAAGCATAGTATTTATCTGACAGAAATTCTGTCTTCGATTCTTGGACGCCACTGAGATATTGTTGCTTTTTCATATGTGTATTTGTGTGTGAGCGTTTGTATGTCTGTCTGTCTGTCTGTCTTTGTATCTGTATGTTTGTGTTTTCCAAAGCTTTTTTTTAAATAGAATTTGCCTTATGCAGAGACGAGACAATTACCAACAGTCTGACGAATGAGTGTGTCTCCACTCAATCAACTCTGAGATCTCCTCTCCCTTCCATTCCACTTCATGTTTTAATGAACAGACGGAGACACAGAAAGGAGAAGGTTTGTGTGTATAACCATTTGAACAGGAATCTATTGTCCCAAGTTACATAACAGGGAGATAAAGTACAAGAAGGATAGGGAATAGATAGATCGATTCAAAAGAAGCGTTTCATTTTGCTATAATACTTTAAATGTGATTCTCGTTATCTCAAGGAAGGACGCTCACTTGACACCGTTGGTTATTTCCTCTCCATCACTCGAAGACAGAAGATTTAAGGACACATTAATTAGGATATGTAGTTGATACCTGAAGGAAAAGACATAATTATCTCTCGTGAAGGTTTATAGCAGAGGGAAAACATACATATCCTCTTTTAAATGTTTAAAGGCCCCGCATGAATGGCAAAGACAAGGAACAGTGACAATGCCCTAGCGAGTAGGACAATGCCCTAGAGACTGACCTCATATACATATGATTAGCGCCCTAATTAAGCCCTTTCTACTCAAGCTAGGACCACGGAGGGCCAGGCAATGGCTACTGATGACTCAACACGTACACCTATAGGCTCCCCCAATCACCCCCATCCTTAGCTCACAATGATGGGGACTTTGCAGACAATACAAGAAACTACCGAGTTTGAGCAGGTCTCAAATCCCAGTCCAGCAGATCGCTAGGCAGAGACGTTTCCAATAGCACAACTGTCATCAGAGTCTGAATAAGCTTTTAAGGATCCCATACTTTACCTCTGAGGCCACATAGTTGTCCAGTGAGTAAGGAAGTTTTCCATAGACTAACGGAAAGTGGAATCATGTAACATTCCTTATCTTTATTTGTGGATAACTGTTTTGAAGTGAAACTACTCATAGTGATGATGTCAAATAACTCATTTCTTTCTTTCTTTCTGATTATCTATGATATGGAGGGTACTCAATGTCTCCATTTGGAGTAAGAGAATAGAATTCTTTTATGTTATGTAATTTTTCAGAAATTTAATCTCAGATATTTATTCTATTTATCGTCTGAGCTTTCCTGATGATATACTCATATGCAGAGAACAAATTAGGAAAGAACCTTGAAGAAATACTCTGTAGTCAGTCTTCTACAATATAATTTTATTGCTTAAAGTTATAGAAAATCTTCTCCCTCATTTATTAAATCATGGGAAATAAGAGAAATAAAATTCTATATATTTAGATGGGATAAAAAAGTTTGTATGAATGTGAAAAAAGTGGGACTAATTCGAAAATATATTGGAGCATTTGTTAAATACATTTTCTTTGACTTTTAATTTGTTTTATACTAAACTTTCATTGTTGCCTTGATGTGGGGTCACCTTTGATTAACGCCCAGGAAGCCTCTCGTACAAAATATCCAAATCCTTCTTACAGTCCTGAGTATGAGCCTCGCAACCCCATCCCCTTAAGGAAGTAATGGAAAAAGACACTCGGTAATCAAGCACCTCATAATACATAGCAATTATGATCCCTAATTTCTCTCTCTCTCTCTCTCTCTCTCTCTCTCTCTCTCTCTCTCTCTCTCTCTCTCTCTCTCTAATACGCAAACACATATGGTACCCTCCTATCGGAGTTAATATTCATAGCTTCAAGAATAGTAACTTTTTGGCAACGAAAGTGTCTCATTATTATTGCTATATCTTATTTCCTGTTTTTTTTTTTTCAGACATTTTATTGTTATTTTTCCACCATAGCATTATATAAAAGAAATCGTATAAAAAATCTTTGAACTTTATATATAAGTCTCCTGGTGTCTACCGGGAAATTCTTCTTGGCTAAGAGGTTTGCAATTGAATTCCCCCTCCCCAATTGGATTGACCTTCCAATAATTCAATTTCTTTATTCTTGGAGTCCAGATGTCCCTCGAAGAAAAGTCAGGCTTATTTCCTGTTTTTTTTTTTCAGATACGTCTTTGTTATTTTTCGCCATAGCATTATATAAAAGAAATCATATAAAAAATCTTTGAACTTTATATATAAGAGTTTATTTTCCATAGGAAAACAAACAGATAGCCATGTCACTACCACACCCTTGCTCAGTAGCTTCAGAATACTGAATGAGTGACTGAGTCGTCACATAGTTTTGTAGTCATAGATTATTATTAAAAAAAGGACATGAATTTACTGACTGTTCGCATGTGCCAACATCCCCCAAAAACGTATGGCAATTAGAATTTTAATCAAAATGACATGATACTGACGCTTTTATTCTGAAGATCATTTAAACCTCCGAAGAATTAAATCCAAAAATGCTTTGAACCCAAATAAAACGCAACATCAAACATCGTAAAACGCATTGATTTGTAGACAAGGTCATATATGAACATGCAAGCATGTATGATATTTGCTGGAACAATCATGTATAAAGTCATTCCCTCCATAGTTATACATACATACACACATACATACATGAATAAATACATTTCGAAACAGTTGGTCCTATGACGCAAGCATAAGTATAATTGTAGGTTGATATGAGTACAATTAGAACATGAGTTATCGTTTCATTATCAAATTATTCCTTGAAATGCCACCCCCCCCCCGTCCCCTTCCCCCGTTGCGGCCAACAATAAGACAATGTCCTTATCACCTGAGATAAAAGCAAAAACAAGAACCAAATAAGTATGTATTGTTTCCGAGTGGTAAACCAATGGTCGTTTTGAACTATAACGATATCAACCGGTCAAGATTTTGAATTATGTCATTAGAAACAAGCGTTTATGAACGAAGAAACACACACACACAAAGAGAGAGAGAGAGAGAGAGAGAGAGAGAGAGAGAGAGAGAGAGAGAGAGAGAGAGAGAGATGAGTTTAACTAAACCATAAGATCAGTTATTAAGATGAAATTTTCTGAAAGTGAACTAATAAACAGAACATGTTATGACCCTATTATAGCTCCCTTCAGTGATCGAATTGACAATTGGTGTCAAGATTTGATTGATATTCATTTCATATCAAAGGAATCAAGAAAAACACAGCCAGTAGCAATTCATAAATTCAAGGAATCCTACGATGGAAATCCGCATATTCAGCTTTTTCATGTTATTATTATACAAAGTCCTTTCATAAATATTGGTTTATAATCCGTTTTAAGTTTATTAGATAGGTTTCGTCTCTTTCAGTAACTATCCTTCGATTTTGTAACAAAGAGTTTAGTCATTACGTATGAACACACAAGAAGTATCTCAAACTGAAGTAGCGACCTCTCTCTCTCTCTCTCTCTCTCTCTCTCTCTCTCTCTCTCTCTCTCTCTCTCTCTCTCTCTCAGGGTTGAAAGGGAGCATAAAAAGTAATGGCTGATCCCAACCACGAAGAGTAATAGAGGATAATGTTGACCCCGGACGCGAAATTTTTTTTCCCAAACAGTTCTGCAGATTAGGGCGGGGCTTTTTGCACAGAAAATAGATTATAAGGGTAACTGCTTTATTACGGCTGTGTTAAGATTTGATGGGTAACTACTTTATTAAAGTTATGATCAGTAACTGCGTTCATAAAGAGCTGAAATGTTTATAGATAGCTTAATAATAATAATAATAATAATAATAATAATAATAATAATAATAATAATAATAATAATAATAATAAAAATAATAATAATAATACTAATAATAATAATAATAATAATGATGATGATGATTATTGCACACACACACACACACACACACACATATATATATATATATATATATATATATATATATATATATATATATATATATATATATATATATATATATATATATATATATATATATATATACATGATTTGCTTATGGAAACTAAATGTTACTGAAATAACTTAATTTTCAAAACTTTCTTATCAGTTCTTACCAGTTTCATAGTTCGATTCGTGCAAGTAGCCTACAACCTTTCCACAACAAATCATAATCATTACTTTTACATCTATCCTTCATTGTTGCACCTGTTTAAGCATGTTGAAGAATAAGGGTTTTAAAAGTCTGACAGTTTTACGTGTTGATTTCTTCTACTACCGCTAGAGTTATTGGGTTCTTTAACTGGCTAGACAGTAATACATTGGATCTCTATATCTAGTTACGGCTAATTTTTCCTTTGCCTACAAATTCAACGAATAGTCTGGTCTAATCTTTCTACATTCTCATCTGTCCTTATACATCTTTCAACATTGAGATTACGAGATTACCAAACAATTCTTCTTCGTTCAAGGGTTTAACTACTGTTCAGTGGCTACTTTCTTCTTCATAAGGATTGAGACACTCTAGCTATGGTAAGCAGCTCTTCTAGGAGAAGGACAAACCAAAATAATAATAATAATAATAATAATAATAATAATAATAATAATAATAATAATAATAATAACAAGATCTGGCATCTCGGAACAAACACGTGAAATGAAACGGACTTGGTTAAATTAAGTTTCTACGTGACTTGTAGGAAGACTTAAAATTATGTTACGCCAATTCGCTCTGCAGGACAAGGACATGTGCTAGGTATATGGGGAACGTAAGTTAGAAAAGTTAAGGTTGGTTAGGGAAGGTAAACAACACAAGGGAAGGCAGACCAAGGTACAAAATGTTACAAATTAGATGCTAAATTAGCAAAATTAGTTGAAAGAACGAGTACACCGGCACTCTAGCTGAGCAGTAAACATGGGCGTCTGAACAACAAAAACCTTAGTTGAAGTAGCTTAGAAATTTCTGGTATAAGTGGATTCCGCCACAACACGTGGGTGAACTGATCCGAGACAAAGCGAAGTTACTACGACAAATTCTAGTCTTTCTGTAGAGAACAGTCTAGCAACAAATTAACCTGGTTACGTAGTTTTTTCCTTAAACACCTTAAACACGTGGTCGATACAAAAAGATCATGATGATTACAAATTTCTCTTCCCAATTAAAGTCTGGGCATTACGCATTCGACAAACTGGCTGTGTGCGTTTGGGTAAGTGATATAGCGAGTTACTATATGCTTAATCAAGCTGATTAATCACGTTAATGCTTCACAAGTCAAAGGTAAAAGATCCGGTTCGAAGGACTATTCGTGCGGAGAATTTTTATCAGCCAATTGTTTGAGTGGGAACTTAGTCCGGGAAAATCTCCCTACGACAGTTACTCAAAGATCAACAGGGGAAGATAATGAGCACTTTACTCTCTGGACACAAACGCCCTGCTAATACTTTACTGCCATAATTCACTAACCTTCACTCTTAACCCTGGATAGGTACGGTGGGTCGTTTGCGACCCCGAGCGTCAAAAAAAAACAGGTTTTTCTCACGTGACTCACCCCTGTGACTGAATTTGTGGGTGATCGACCTGCAGGAGGTGTCTCCCCTACACGCTCTAGTAGTGTCCAGATGTGCATTGCTGTAGCTGTACTCCTTCCCCGATTTCTGAGACGCGTCGGGGTCGTTCGCGTCCGAGTTTACCCTTCTGAGGTAGTTTGCATAATTATCAAAGTTATTACGTATTATGAAATTGTCGTAGAATGGTGCAACTTGTATAGGTTATCAGTTGTGGAAAGTCTTGGTGGATTGTTTGGCTACCATGTGCATGTTTTTTTTTTTAGTTAAAATGTCGTTCATCACCACGAGGACCATTTTACCGCGAGTGCCCCTTTTTCATTTTTTTTCATTTTTTTGCCAAGTCATTTTTCCGTAAGATATTGCCAAATAGTGTCGTAAAACTTTTGCTTGTTTAGTGTTGGAAAGTGTGTCTAGATGATCTGGCTACCCATGCATGACTTTGTTTTTGTCAGATACGACGTAGTTATTGGTATATTGGGTATTTAACTGCGGTTACCAATTTCTGTTTTTTTTTCAATATTTGTAAAAATTACTACGTAGTAAGGAATTGCCATATATTATTCATTTTTTTTTCATGTTTATGTGTTAGAAAGTGTGCCTTGATGGTTGGGCTAACACGTGCATGTCTTTTTTTTTATCTGAGATGTCGTATATTAGAATGTCGGGCATCTTACCGCGAGTGTCCCTTTTTAATTTTTTTTAATTTTTTTGCCAAGTCATTTTTCCGTAAGATATTGCGAAATAGTGTCGTAAAACTTTTGCTTTTTTAATGTTGGAAAGTGTGTCTAGATGATCTGGCTACCCATGCGTGATTTTGTTTTTGTCAGATACGACGTAGTTATTGGTATATTGGGTATTTAACTGCGGTTGCCAATTTCTGTTTTTTTTTCAATATTTGTAAAAATTTACTACGTAGTAAGGAATTGCCGTATATTATTGATTTTTTTTTCATGTTTATGTGTTAGAAAGTGTGCCTTGATGGTTGGGCTAACACGTGCATGTCTTTTTTTTTATCTGAGATGCCGTATATTAGAATGTTGGGCATTTTTCCGCGAGTGCCCCTTTTTATTTGTTTTGCATTTTTTTGCTTAGTCATGTTACCGTAAGGAATTGGCAAGTAGTGTCGCAAAACTTATATTTTTATAGTGTTGGAAAGTGTTTCTAGATGATCTGGCTACCCATGCCTATTTTTTTTTTTAGCCAGATATGGCGTATATATAAGTATGTGTTCGATTTTCCTGTGATTGCCATATTTTCGTTTTTTCCCATTTCTTTCAAAATTACTACGTACTAAGGAACTATCACAGAGTAATATTTCATTTATATGTTTATTTGTCGGAAAATATGCCTTGATGGTTTGCCTAGCACGTGGCTGAAATTTTTTTTTTCTGAAATGCCGTATATTAGAATGGCCATTTTTCCACGAGTGCCCCTTTTTATTTGTTTTGCATTTTTTTGCTTAGTCATGTTACCGTAAGGAATTGGCAAGTAGTGTCGCAAAACTTATATTTTTATAGTGTTGGAAAGTGTTTCTAGATGATCTGGCTACCCATGCCTATCTTTTTTTTAGCCAGATATGGCGTATATATAGGTATGTGTTCGATTTTCCGGTGATTGCCATTTTTTCGTTTTTTCCCAATTCTTTCAAAATTACTACGTACTAAGGAACTATCACAGAGTAATGATTCCTCTAGATGTTTATTTGTCGGAAAATTTTGTTTACTTTTTTTTTTGATTGAAAATCATCAAATTTTTTTAGCTAAAATATTGTTTTACATTTTTTTTTCGATTTTACTTCCCTTCAAAAAAATTTTTTTGGGTCAGAATTTTAATTTTATAGTCGTAAAATAATCGACAATTATCCAGCAACCCACCATACAATTTTTATGCATATCCAATAATAATTAGATTAGTAAATAACACCTTGGAATTGACATACCCTTCCTACATTTCAAGTGGCCGATTAGGGAGTCTGAGTCAGTGTGGTTGGCAGCCATTTTGTGGACATATCCGAAGCGTAAGCTTCCCTATCTATATATATTCTTGTTCCCTATAGAATTTGTGATATTTTGGTATATTTTTACCTGCATAAATATCATATTATATATTAAATATATGTATTTTTTTACGAAATTTCCAAGTACTCAAAAAATTACCTTTAGATATGGCCCCTGATATAAATGTAATTTACAAAATAATGAAGATTTTTTTACATATTTCTATTTTAGGATAACATGTTTATTCCCTAAAAAAATTAGCCACTTCCTATTTCATTTGGGTACCCAAAAAAATTCATGAAATTTGGACAATTTTTTTTGGCCAAAAAAAGTTACCCTTTTTTTCTCATTTCAGATCTTCACCTCCATGGGTCTGACTTCATCCAAAATACATCAAGATGTGTCCTAAACATTCAAGAATCAATTCCTAAAAGGATTTGTGTATATATGTATAAACTTTTTTTTTATGAATTTTTATGTCAGGTCTTTTTTTTTTCTACTTAATTTTTTAAAATATTTATAATAAATAGTTTTTCTGCAGATGAGTAGTATTTATCTTTACAGTTGTTTTAAGCATTCATTGAAGTTTTTTTTGGCAAAAGAAAAAAGGAGGTTACTGCAAAAACTGATTTTTCAAGAATTTTTTTTGGCGTCGGGGTCGTTCGCGTCCGAGTATACCCTTAAAGGGGTGTCCGAGGACCGTACCTATCCAGGGTTAAATACAAAAGGGGGAAATTTACTGTCTAGAGACCGGAGAACTCCACACGTGAAAATAAAGTAATTTATGGCCTACTCTAACTTTGTCAGGTCTATAGTCATCTCACTCTTAGGCTCTGTTCCTACTCCATCCCAGCTACCCCAGCAAGATGCTGGACAGGTATTTTACGTTAATGTAATCAGACAAAATCCAAAATGGGAGCAGTGATGTAAAGTAAAGTTTAAAAGTTTAAAGATAAGGATCTTTACCTTCGAAGCAGATACATTAAAAACAAAGTTCCTCGCTGTTACCACCTATAGACTTACTTAGGTTTACTCTTCAAATATTGGGTATTCTGTCCCGTGATCAACACATTGAAATAAATGAGGGAGCAAAAATACGAAAGAGGTTTAATTAACCTAATATTAATTTATTTCACAAATTTACATCAAAAGAAAACGGACATCTTAACAACACAAAAATGGAATCATAAAAGGAATGCAAATTGAAAGCAATTCAGAATAATATAAATGATTAGTTAGACACGTGGTCTGCAAATAATTAATAATCAAAATTGGGTCGGACACGTGGCCCATATGACCCAGAGACTGTGCTAGTCTCAAAGCAAAAAAATAATAACGGAAAAATATTTACACACAATCCCACCGCACACAGTCCGAATACGTAATTAGCCAGTTTCCCTATCAAGTTAAAATTAGTCTAAGCTAACTAAAAAATAGGGGAATAACTATGGCCATTGATGTAGTACCTGCACTCCTTTGAAGATTGCCCTTTGCCGGTGATTGGCTGATGACCTGGTTGCACTTTGCACTCTTTACTGGCCCACCCCAAGAATCCTCGTTTGTGGTAATATGGTTCCCAGGTTTCACTCCTTCACTGTCTCCAGCCGGCAGCCACAGGACTCCTTGGTGAGTCACGTTTTTGAAGAGGGGGTGAGCCACAGGTGCACAGGTTCACTGATAGGCAGGTCAGTCGGTCATGGCGACTTCGGAACGAAGGGGCGGCACTAGGGTCGAGTCGAGGGACATCACCTGACAGTTGACGGCCATGATGCACACTGTTGTGTATTATTGTAATAATGTACTACATTATTTCAAGTGTTGCAGGTATAGCGCAACATTGCATCATATTGCATGAATAAAACATGTGCTTTGTACATAACTGTAATGATTTGTTTTGGTATTAGGATTCAAACATTTGTTGATTACCTCAAAGATAGGATGTGATTCTTTATAGTTTTGTACTGGAGTAGGATTTAAGTCTTTTCAGAGCGATGCTCTTTTGTTTAGCAATGTTTTGGTTTTGTCAGATTGTGTATGACGCTCCACACACACTTAGGAGTCAGCTGTCAAAGAGCCATGTAGTCACATATTTCATTAAAGGTGTATTTTAAGAATACCAACGTATTATTAAATCCCATACAGAAAAATTGACAACAAGAAATGGGATCAGCTGAGAATTAATTACTAACAATTGTTTATCTATGTTCCAGGTAATTATTATGGTTAATAGAACTTCCTACTAAAGTACAACACTACAATTGGCGACGAGGATGGGATCAGCTGAGAAATAATTACTAACAATTGTTCATCTATGTTCCAGGTAATTATTATGGTTAATAGAACTTCCTACCAAAGTACAACACTACAATTGGCGACGCTCAGAACGACGAACACACGCAGGAGAAACATTGGAGCTTATGTAGTAGGACGGCCAGCACAAGAGAAGGTCCGTTTGTACATTAAGGGACAAGAGCACAAGAGAAGGTCCGTTTGTACATTAAGGTACAAGAGGAAAATCGCCCAATGAAGATTGTACAAGCAGCAGAACAGGAATTTCATCAAACAAACAAAACAAGAAAGGGTGAAATTTAAAGTTGGGTAGGCTACAAAACAGGTAGGAAGTAAACTTGTGACTGCAGAACAGTAGCTTAACCTACCATAGGTATTAAGGTAAGACTCAAAATGCCTTTTAACATTGAACATCCCGAAAGTTTCAGCATCACTGCTGAGCCCAATTCTGTTGCAACATGATGGCAACAGTGGTGTGAGGAATTTAAGATTTATTTAGAAGCATTAGGGAACATGAAGGATGCCCAAAAGAAGGCATTATTACTTCATACAGCAGGTAGGGAAGTTCGGGAAGTGTTTAGGACTTTACAGCCTACAGATGACACAAGTGAAGCTGCAATTAAGGCTCTTACCACATATTTTGCTCCTTAGGTACATAAATTTTTTGAAAGATACCAGTTTTCAGCGCAGGCTTATCAGAAAGAAAATGGAAGTTTAGATGCATTTGTGACTAGACTAAAGAATTTAGCCATTTCATGTGAATTTCTAGAGTTAGAAAATGTTATCGTAGATCAAGTAATTGCACACTGCACATCACAAGAGCTAAGAAAGAAATTATTGCAAGATAAAGATTTAACATTAGAAAAGGTATTGATAACAGGCAGAGCTTTAGAAACATCAAATGGGCAAAGTAACATAATAGGTAGTTCTACAAGCAATAAAATGGATGATTCTAAAATTAATACAGTAGGTTCTAAGTGGAAAACCAATGAGAATCAGAGAAGGAATATGTCAAAGCCTAGTCATAGAAAAGTGCCTAACACTAATGTTCATAAATATCAGAATCAGGCCTATACACAGAAACAACAGGAAAAACCCAAGTGTTATAGGTGTGGTAAAACTGATCATCTTGCACACTAAGCAAAGAAATACCCTGCTACTGGACAGACACGCCAGAATTGCAGAAAGATGGGTAATTTTGCAACTGCTTGTATATTCCCTAAACAGTATGCAAAGAAAATATATGCTACAGTTGATACTATTGGTCAAGAGAATAATGCGGAAAATGTTCATGATAATCAGGTTAAGTCAGAAACTGATTTTGCGTTTGGCATAAATTCAGTCAACAAAGGTGCAAAGAAACATATCATGGTAGAAGTAATCATAAATGGTAAACCAATTTTGATGCAAGTTGACACAGCAGCCGATGTATCAATTATGTCTGAGAAAATGGCCAAAAGCATTCCTAATTTGTTATTAGAAGGTACAAATAGAGTTTTGAAAGGTTATAATGGTTTTGATATTCATGTGATAGGTGCTTCGAACGTAGAAGTATAGTACAAAGAGCAAAAATCAGAGAGAATGCCATTAACAGTAGTAAAATGTGTTGGACAAACTTTGCTAGGTTTAGATTGGCTACAGTATTTGAAGTTAGATTGGCCTAGTATTTTGAAGGTTACAGGTAGACAAAAAAGAAATATCTATGGATAATATCATATCAGAGTTTCAAGACGTATTTGAAGATAAAATAGGTACAGTAAAGAACGCAAAGGCAATTTTAGTTTTGAAACCTGACAGTTCTCCTAGAACTTTTGCTCCCAGACCAGTACCGTATGCATTGAAAAGTGCAGTTGAAACAGAAATCAGGAGATTAGAAAATGAAGGTTCCTAGGAAAAGGTTATATATTCAGATTGGGCTACACCATTAGTTCCTATTGTGAAGGAAAGTGGACAGGTTAGGTTATGTGGAGATTACAAAGTAACGTTAAATCCACAACTGCAAGTAGCTCAACATCCCTTACCAAATCCGAAAGACATGTTTGCAACTATGTCAGGATGCAGTGTTTTTTCTAAATTAGATTTAAGACAAGCATTTCAACAGCTTCCCATGGATGAAACTTCACAAGAATTATGTACAGTAAATACATCCTTAGGTTTGTTTAGGCCAAAGAGATTACCTTATGGAGTTGCAAGTAGTCCAGCTATATGGCAACAAACTATGGATAAGATTTTTTCAGGAATGCAAGGAGTATTCATTTTTATAGATGATATTTTAATTGCTGGTAAAGACACAAGAGAACATAGAGAAAGATTGCGAACAGTTCTGAAGAAGTTGAAGGAACATAATATTAGAGTAAATAAGAACAAATGTATTTTAGAAGTTGATTCAGTGGAATACTTAGGTTTTGTAATAAATGGCAAGGGTATTCACGAAACTAAAGAGAAGATTAAAGCTGTGCAATCAACAAAAGTGACAAAAAATGTTAAGGAATTACAATCATTTGTAGGTTTAGTAACATTTTATGGGAATTTCATTCAGAATTTGTCTACAATTGCACATCCATTGTGTAATTTGTTGAATAAGGGTGTAGAATGGAAGTGGACAAAAGTGTCAGGAATCTTTTGAAAGAATCAAGCAGTAAATAACATCACCTACATTCTTAGTACATTATCAAATGGATTTACCAGTTAAATTAGTAGGCTATGTGATGCATCCAACAAAGGTTTAAGTGCAGTATTATCTCATGTAATGCCAGATGGAACAGAAAAACCAATTGCATTCACTTCTAGAGTATTGAACAAGGCAGAAAGGAATTACTCTCAAATAGAAAAGGAATGTTTAGCATTAGAGTATGGAGTTAAAAAATTCCATATGTATCTTTATGGTAGGAAAAAGTTCACACTTGTTACAGATCATAAATCTTTATTAGCAATATTGGGTCCAAAAGCAAGTTTATCTACGTTGGTAGCTGCAAGACTACAACGTTGGGCAGTTACGTTAGCAGCATACCACTATGATATAGAATACCGTCCAACATCAAACATGGGTAATGCAGATGCTTTATCCAAATTACCCGTAGACCAAGCTCCAGAGGAGTATGATGACAGTGTTCTGTTAATTTCTGTATATGATGTATCAATAACTGCAAAAGACGTAGCACACAGAACCAAGCAAGACCCAGTACTTAGTAAGGTTTTGGAGAGTTTATTGACAGGTAGGGACTTATGTGGAAAAGAGGAAAATTGTAAACCGTATAAGGATATATGGTATGAACTGAGTGTAACACAAGGAATAGTGATGAGAGGTTCCAGGGTAGTTATTCCTAATTCACTGAGAAATAAGGTTTTGTCTGAAATACATGCTGATCACCAAGGTATTGTAAGATCAAAGTCAATTGTGAGAACTTTTGTATGGTGGCCAAGTGTAGATAAAGAGGTGGAATCTTATATAAAGAATTGTATGAATTGTGTTATGCAACAGAACAATCCTCAATTTGCTAGAATGCACCCGTGGGAGTTACCCAGGTATCCATGGCAAAGAGTGCATTTAGATTTTGCAGGTCCTTTTTTAAATTACTTGTTTTTGATAGTAGTAGATGCTTACAGTAAGTGGCCAGAAATTATCCCAATGAAGACAACAACATCTTACGCCACAATAAAAGAGTTAATGCAAATTTTTTCAACGCATGGTATTCCAGAAAGGATTGTTACAGATGATGGTCCACAATTTACCTCACAAGAGTTTAAAGATTTTTGTGATGTCAATGGTATAAAACATACATTTTCAGCAACGTATCATCCATCTACCAATGGAGAGGCTGAAAGATTTGTTCAAACGTTTAAACATAATATGAAGTGTAGAAAAGCAAATTCAGATAACATATTTTTGCATATATCAAAGTTTTTATTGTCTTATAGAGCAACGCCGCACAGCACAACAGGCGTGACACCGTGAAATTTGTTGATGGGGAGGAGGATCAGCTGTAAGTTAGATTTGTTGTATCCAAGTTTGCTAAGTGATTTAGAAGATAAAGGGTATAAACAAGTAGTTAAAGTTCCTAATGTAAGACATTGTTTACCAGTATATGATGTCATGATAAGATCGCACAACACTTCAGAGAGGTGGGTACCAGGAGAGATTGTAAGAGAGATACGAAATTTACATTATGATGTTCGTCGTAGTGGTAATGTTGTAAAACGTCATGTTGGTCAATTACAGCCATTAAAAAGAAATACAGTAGAGCATGTGAATGTTATAGATGAGAAACTTAAAGAAGTAGTTAAATCAAATGAGTCAAGTATTAACCAAGATGTTCCAACATCAAATGTAGATTCAGAACTAATTCATGTACCAGAACAAGATGAGGTTAAAATGCTTCCTAATAGGATTAATAGAAGAAAGCCCCCTGAGAGATTATATTTATAAAGATTTTTACAGGGTCAAGTTAAGGGGGAGGAGACTATTATGTATTATTGTAATAATGTACTGTATTATTTCAAGTGTTACATGTATTGCGCAACATTGCATCATATTGCATGGAAAAAACATGTTATGATTTGTATATAAGTGAAAGGATTTGTTTTGATATTAGGATTCAAGCATTTGTTAATTATCTCAAAGTTAGGATGTGATTCTTTATAACTTTGTACTAGAGTGGGATTTAAGTCTATTTGAGATCGATGCTCTTTTGTTGTTTAGCAATGTTTTGTTTTTTCAGATTGTTTGTGAGACAATCTTGGGAGTTCGCTGTCACAGAGCAATGTAATCACAAGTACATTAAAATATATTCTTTTAAGAAGTCTGTCTCTGATTATAACCAATCCAACTCAGAAGACAAGTAGGCTAAGAGGCTTGGATTTAATATTATCATCTAACTACTGTATCATTAGTTCTAGGTGAGTAAGTAGCATGGTGACTTCATTAAACATCTTATAACCAAACACCCCAGCACCCTAACTGTTGGGCCTACTCCAGAACTTGCTAAAGCGAATGCCATACTCACTCCAACTGTTGAGCCTGCTCCAGAACCACGGCCCTCCTCTATGGATCCAAATCATCTGCCAAAATTCAAGTTACCAGCTGTTGAAGGTGTACCTTCTTATGCAGCAGTTGGTGCCATTGCAACCTCGAACCCAGGAATAAAGATCTCTGCCTGAGCAAATATGAAGGGTAACATGTCCATTACACCTAAAGATCAGGAAAGCGCCAGCTTTTTCACAGGGAAACTTCCCTGGCCTATCTTGATCCTACCAGGAAATTGAGGAAAGCAGTTGTCTCCAATTATTCTGTCGATATGCCACTATCCTTCATAACTGACTGCAATAATGCTGCCCATGCTGAACGCCATTTAGGCAGCCATAAACATCCTACCAGGAAAGTCACAGTCACCTTCATTGGGCCAATCCCACCGTCCCTGGACCTCTCAACTATGGGGAATTCTCCCCATAGAGGACTTAGACATTGACCTGCTACGCTGCTTCAAGTGCTAACGTTTTCGCCACCTCAAGGAGAACTGCAGGAGCTCAAAGGTCTGTGGAGTCTGCAGTCACCGGCTTCCCACCCAAGAATGCATTGACACCCACAAGAACGGATTAGACACCCATCTCAAGTGTCCCAATTGTAGTGGATTTCACCACGCATGGAACAGGTGTCCAGAACAATTTAGAAGATTGACAGCATTAACGACTGTCCCACCTACCACTGCAGCAGCTGCCCCGCCACAGCCACCTAACCCCCAAAGAGCTCCACGTTCCAGGCCTCCATGTCAGACTTCCACTGATCCTGACCTAGTCACCCCAACTCCTGTCTATGAGGTCATGCTCTTGGGGCTGAGCGACTGCACCTCCATGCCTGCAGTTATGCTCTCGGGGCTGAGCGACTGTACGTCCTTTCCGAGGGCCTGTCTTGGTTGTGTATGCTCTTGGGCGAGCTGATTCTCTTGCATATGTGTCTAGTAACTTTGAAAAGTAAGATTGCTTGTGAGCCGAGATCTGGTAAGATCCTGACCACATTGGTTGGGTCTTCCACCTTGGGGGCTATGACTGACTGTCTAAGAGCCCCATCCGGGAATAATGTCCGAGCAATCTACGCACGCACGCACCTGTCCTTTTGTATTAGGAACAATACTCTAGAGAATTCTGTATCGTTGAAGAATAACATGCAATAGCAACGCTCGAGCACCCAACTCTCGAATCCTCCTGTTCAACTCACGTTCATCAGACGGCCAGCGCCGAAGTACAGTAGTTATGAGAAGTGTCTAGAACTCCTGTTACAGAACACAATGATATTTTGAGTTACATATACATTAACATATATAAAAATTAATAAATTATTTTTATTTTTACATCAACTTATATGAAATTAAACTAATTATTTTATTTTTACATCAACATACATGAAGAATAAGCAATTTTTCACAAGTTTTGTAATACAATTGTTGGAAATAATTCTGGGAAAGGCCTCCCCGTTTCTGATTTCCGGACCCGAGCCTGAAGGATAGAGCGCCATCACTCTCACACTTGACAAACTAGAGAACCGCAATGAAGACGGTTTGCTTTCCCTGCACACGTTTCAAGTCCAAAGATTACTCTATACTGGGACTGTCGGCACCGATATCACCTTGATGTTCAGACGCTACTCCAGGGCGCAGAATAGTAAATCCCAATCAAGTATGGTTGGACTGAATCAATTACATTAACGATAGTTTCACAAAGCGTTAGGGGAAGCAGTACTGTAAAAGTCAAAACGTTCTAAGGACCACCGGGAAGTAATGCCGTAGAACATTACAATAAAGGATTGACACCAATAGCGTCACATTGACGTAAATATAAACCTCACCTCATGAGCTAACTCATTTAGTCATTTCAAAATGTAAAGGTTAAGTTAAAAACAGGTAATAATTTTAACATAACAATGGCGTTTATTTCCATAAAGTACAACAGGAATTTTCACCTAACTGATACAGGAAAAACCAGCAAAACTACCTAATTGAAATTTGAATAAAGACCGCATGGCATATGAAAAATGAAAAATGCCAAGAAAATGGTCAAATCAATTAAATCATAAATAAATAATCACATAACTAATCAACCAATGAAAGTAAAAATGGTGACTGGAATAAGACCAAAAGTTCTACTCACTACTTTGAACACATTCCTCTCGGGCAAAAAATTTCAAACTTGTTAGAGGGGAACGGGAACACAACTTATAGTAACGGACATGCCACGAATGATTAAACCAGACAGTTTGAACATGACTTCCTAGGTAAATGTGCACATCGTCAAATAAAGGCTAGAAAAAAAAGGGGGGACCGTTCCTTGGCCAAGGTTGAGCACCGTTAATTGGTACTCACGCTCTTGAGGGTTGATAGTAGACGTAGTGGAAGCATCTTGTAAACTGTTAAGAACACGGTGCATCTTCAGTTCTGCACTGACGTGTTTTGTCTTTGTCAGCCTATCTTCTAAATAATGGCTCAAAGCAAGGCATACTGTTGGTTAGTAACTGTTTGACCAGCAGGTAGTTGGAGCGACGCCTAAGTTGAAGCGGCGTCCAAGTTGTAGGGGCTATGCCTACGTCCGTCTTCCATGCTTCCTGTTTTTTAAGTGGGCCGCTCGCACGCTTCTCCCTGCCGCCGCTGAGCTGGTTCAAGCCAGTCGAGTGGTTCTTCTTCCAATTTCAATGAGTATGTGGTTCGCTGAAGGGTGCTTTTTATAAATACAAGGATTATTCTTGAAACTCCAGGGAAAAGGGATTATAAAGAAATACTACTATCTGGCTTGTAAAAATTAATATATATATACAAAAAAATTAAGTGGTGTTTAGTGATGTTCAATAACACAGGAAACAATTCTAGCTAAGTAGACTTATAAATAGGTACCGAGATGTAAATAGCAATAAGCTAAGATAAAGAGTTACTTAAATACAAACCAATTGTGGTTAGACATCCAAAGCTTCATGAGCATTTGGAACAGAATGCAACCAAGAGCTGTTTTTAAAAACTGTTGACGGTCGGCTGCATCGTCAAGCAATGTACTGTGAGCTCGGGAAATGAGATAAATTCATTTACAGAGGAATGAGGTGATGAAAGGTAAAGCATTATAGGGGAATAATGGACATGTTAGCAGCAATGAATATTCAAGGGTATAATAATGAAGGCTATAAAGGAAACAAAAGAAAATCGAGATGCGTAAAACCCAGAAAACAACAAACAAAAAATAAAAAATGGAATAACAGGGGTGACTAAAATAAAGCATGGAAAGAATTTCCACAACAATGTACATAGATTTAACGTAACATATAACACTTGAGAGTATAAATTCCTTGCAAAACAAAAAAGAGCCTTGGCTTACTTCCTGGATCTATTATTAGTCCTGAAAAGGAAGTTGGTAGCGATGCTTCAAATTTTGTTTAGAACTTTGTTTTTGTTGTTGTTTTGGGTAGACAATCGGAGACTGCCTTGAGACAATCGCAGTTCTTGAAAGATTGTTTTCCAGATCCTTTATTAAGGTTTCACCAGAAAACTTTATTTGAAAGGAGATTTATAATCTTCCTTAATCTTCGAAGTATTCCAGGCAAAAAAAGAAGGTTCTGATGCGAAGAGAATTGTGAAGGAAAAGATTCGTCCTGTGTAAAGTCAATTGGGAGGAAAACGGGGATTTTCTTTTAAGGTGTCTCAGACAGTAACGTTGTTAAAGGATACTTATTGTGGGTTTGAAGATGATGTGATTATTAATTGGGGTCAGCAGGGGGAATCTAGAAGAGGAAGGGAAGAGCCTTTAGGCGTTAATTTTCCCTCTGGAGTCAACTTGAAGGTTTCAAGAGACTGAGAGGAAAGAGAAGATAAATAGTTTATCACCGATTGTGACCATGAAAGAAAGAGAAAGAATTTTCATCTATTACTGATAGTGAAGTTGTGTAGTCACTGACTACATCGATATAGGCGAGAGGTTTCATTCAAAAGTTATCTTAACAATGTTACCAGTGTGGGATGTTCTTTATTATACTTCAAAGTAGATATCATTCCTTACAATGAAAAATTTGAATCGAGAGACGAATCATACACTGATGCCAGAGTGAAGGAACCCAATTAGGGTTTAAAGGCTGCTTATAAGTGACAGAGGCAAAGGAAATTGAATTTGCCCTCGCAATCATGACGGACATTGCCTTAGAGACTGACCATATACACATATGATCAACGGCCAAACACCCTCTACTCAACCTAGGACCAGGCAATGGCTGCTGATGACTCAGCAAGGAAGGTGAGGTTGCAGACACTAAAGAAAGTATTCTGTTTGAGGGGGACTTGAACCCCAGTCCTGGGAGTGCCAGGCAAGGACACTTCCAATAGGCCACCGCAACTTATATTACTGGGATTGGATTCCAGCCAAATGGAATAACCAATTAAATCCGGTTCTCTTTGAAAGATCCAATAAAGAACAAAGGATTGTGCAAGTTACAGAAAGCATAATTATCTAAATTCAACATAGTTTTCAAAATATCCATCAACCCTTCTCTTACAGAACCAAGCATTGCTAAATATCTTCTATGAAATAATGTTATTAAATGTTATATGTATATGTTGGTCTTTCCTCCAATGCTGGAAAACAATATTTAGTTGTTACAATAATATTAAAGTAAGAAATGTAACATAACTTATCAGTCGTTGTCAGGGGCAATGTAATTTCACAGTTAAAGTATAGTGAGCACTGAGCCGAGCTGTGAGAGCACACTGGAGCCCAGTAGTTGAAATGGTAACACTATGGGAAGCTGCAGTACTTAAATCGTACCCTGAATGGAAAGAAGGAAATACTGAAAATATTTATCCAGGATATTCAATAAAAAGAAGGAAGATGGTGGAAACAACCTGTAAAGTATTTGGAAGAATTAAGTTTAGGCTTAAGACAGATAAGAAGAATGAACAAGGCAGAAATAAAAACGGAAACCAGAAAGTGGGATACTGAAAAGTGGAAAGAAGAAATAGAAAGTAAAATAAGCTTAGAAATATATAGAACGTGGAGGAAAGAAGTGAAACAAGAGTTGCTTTATGACAATACATTTGCTTCAGTGATATTCTTTAGAGCAAGAACTAATACGTTAAAACTAAATATTGTGAATAGACACAATGAGGGGATGTAAACTCCTTTTTGTGAAAATGAGGAGGAAGATTTGATACATTTTTGTTTTGACAGGAATATAGGAAAGAAAGGAATGACGTAATTGAGCTACAACAACAATACCACGAAGATTAAAGTAGATAGTAGGATTATTTTTATTTAGTGAAACAAATATAGAAAAGAAAAAAGAAGTATCAAACCTGATGTGGAAGAAAAGACAAAACAGTACAAAAATAAACTTTGGCAGCGCCGTTGTAGAGGCTATGCCTCACCCCAGAACCTGTACCTGAACAACTACGTTACATAATATTAATGCGATCTGATCAACTGTAGGAACAATGTTTTGATGGTTAAGAAAAGATGGTTAATGAATATAATGTCTACCCCTCAAACGTGGGGGTATTCAATAATACCAGGAATGGTACCTATAAAATGTATTAGCTCTCTTTTTCAATCAACGTGATGACCATATTTTTAAAATTCTGATTTCTTTTTCTATCACTACATATGTAAATTTTCACTAAATCTTCTACATGATATAAAAATTTTCATTTACAGTTATTGAAAATAATTATAAACACAAAAGAAAAAATTTTAAAAGGTGAAAAAGCTCAAATCATTTGTAAATACATAATAATGATGAAAAATATCTTTCCATCGTCAAGAATTTGTGTAATATTGAAAGTTCGCTGAGATTGGAGGAAGCCTTTCCTGCTCCACCATTATTTAATAAGTAGAGAAACTAAATGATAGAATACAAACGTGAAAACTTTATTCTCATTTACTATAATTACTATTTATGCAAAGGAACTTTTTATAGAATTAGCAGAAAATAGAAAATCTCTCAACCGAGTCCTCTTTCGTTTTCTGTCTTGATTTTCGAGGGGGACTAAATAAAACCCAATTCTTTATAATACCTTTATTAAAGTTTATATGTTAATAAATGTTGCATTTTTAATTCTTCTGATTCTATAATGAGCTTTGGCCTTTTTTTGATTAAGTTTAGGGGGAAATAGGAAGATCTGCTCTTATATTCTGTCGTAATATTTCATAAAAACTGTTATATTTATGAAAATTATCTCAAATTTTCAATATTAGATATATATAGGGAGAGTGAAAAGATAGCGACTTGTGGAGAACTGTAGCTTGTATAGATTACTTTCTTCCCTATTCACAGCAGTAATTTGGTTGGATATATATATATATATATATATATATATATATATATATATATATATATATATATATATATATATATATATATATATATATATATATATATATATATATATATATATATACATATATATATATATATATATATAGAGAGAGAGAGAGAGAGAGAGAGAGAGAGAGAGAGAGAGAGAGAGAGAGAGAGAGAGAGAGAGAGAGAGAGAGAGAGAGAGTTTACTAATCAACCCTTCCATCTCTATCGGCAAAATAAAACCTCCAATCTTCAACGTTCTATTTCGATAAACCTAAAAATGATAATAGAAAGTAGTGGGAAATGAGACAGAATAGAACAAGCGGTGTCAGACACGGCAAACCCCGACCCTCAAACGTGAGCCTTCATAATATGAACTATACCATTGCTCTAAATCTAAGCAACATGAAACTAATGATTAATGTTGGGATAAAATTTGTGGGAATATCAAAATAGAAAAATATTGATGTACATTTATTTGTCTATTCTTATGATTTGGGTTTTTGCAGAGATCAAGCAAAGATTCGAAATTATTATAAAGGAATTTTACATCTGAAATCATGCTTCAAATTTCAATTTGGTTTCTGAAATAGATGAAGACGACGAAGGAGATTCAGTTGTTGATAAATATGTTTGAGGCAGAACCAAGACCTACAGAAAGAGGTCTGTAGGTCTTGGGCAGTGGCCGTGACACTCCATCCTCCACGAAGAGAGACTACGTTCGATTCATGGACGAAATGAGGCGGATTGGGTTCGTTCTTACAATACTTTGGCGGCTTTGATGGCACAGTGAAAACAGGGGACAGTTTACTTAGTCGTTAGTCAACTGGGATAGGTTGTAGCCAGGTATAGATGGATAGAAAGCTAGTAAAAACGGTGGATTAGGGAGAGAGAGAGAGAGAGAGAGAGAGAGAGAGAGAGAGAGAGAGAGAGAGAGAGAGAGAGAGAGAGAGATGGTAGGATAAGTAACCAATCTCATATTTCCTTTAGTCTTCTGTCAACATATTTCAGACAACATTAATCTAATATTATTTGCATTTATGTAACATACGGATGTACAAACACTATACTAATGTACATGAAACACAACCTCAATAAACGATTGACTTTAGGTCAAATCGAGGTACTGTACCAGCCATGGCTTGCTCAACCTCCTCTTACGTCAGACCATCAACGAAATACAGCAAATCCCAATTTCAGAAGGCCAGTCAAAAGAAGTCCTTATAATCTTTAATTATTAAGTAATATTCTTTATCCCTCATTCATGAATTTTCAGTGACATTTCTAATCATTAATCAACCATGAAGTGCTTCTGGGAATCAATCTTTAGCATACGTATATATTCTGCATCCAGTTGTCTTTGACGTTGCGATAATTAGGCACGCAACTGCTTTGTAAATGAGGTATTATACTCTCCAAATAGTGAAGAATCTCTTGTTAGAATATTAAACTTTTATTTATGATGCATTAGTGTTGTTGATTATGCGCTTGGGTACAATCATTTGTTTTTACCCATAATTCTTGTCATGATGTGCGTGGTGTGACGCCGCTTTCTTTTGTCCATATTGTGTAACTGGCAAGTTCATGGCCGAAGGAACTGTGTACTGCTGCCTCCCACATTCTCCATTAAAGTGACTCTTTTAGTGATAATCTTTTATTATAACCCACCATCATGTCCTTCGAGCTCACAGGTTATGGGCCCAGCTCAAGCAAGAGTAAGTTGTATTTTGATGGTGATGAGGAGAAATATGAAATGTGGGAGATAAAATTTCTAGCCCATCTGAGACTTCGAAAACTTACCCTAGACGAAAGTGAAGATCAAACTTCAGCGGAATTCAGTGCTAAAAATGCTGACATTTTTGCCGAGATTGTTCAAGTTCTAGATGATAAAAGCCTCCAATTAATAATGAGAGATGCAGTCAACGATGGAAGAAAGGCATTGGAGATTCTACGGGACCATTACCGAGGTACTAGGAAACCAAGAATCATCTCCCTCTACACGGAGCTGACATCACTGAAAATGAGAGGGAAAGAATGTGTAACTGATTATTTTCTTCGAGCAGAGGCAGCCTCTACTTCGTTAAAGTCAGCTGGTGAGACGATCAGCGACAGCCTTCTTATTGCTATGGTGTTGAAGGGTCTTCCAGAGGAATTTACTCCATTTAATACTGTTGTTATGCAGAAGGATACCGAGGCTACGTTTCCAGAATTCAAGTCTCTGCTACGGAGCTATGAAGAAAGCCTGAGGAGTCGAGAGGCACACAGGCCTGATGCGAAAAGTGAGAACGTCCTTGAGGTGAATTATAAGAATAATCCTGATTATCAGTGTGGTGGATCTGCCAGTGGCTCATCAGTAAGATGTTATTCATGTGGTGAGACTGGACATAAGTCTTTCGAGTGTAAGTTGAAGAAAGACAGAGGTAAGTGGTGCAAAGAATGCAAAACCATTGCACATAATTTTGATGAATGTAGAAAGGCTAATAGGCCTACTAGATTTTCTAGTGCAACTGTGAATGTTTGTAAGCCTAGATCCACTAATGATTATAATAATGAAGAATGTTGTTTCAAAATAAGTTGCTCTGTTGATAACATCTACAGATGTATGTAATGTTCTTGTTGATTGTGGTGCTACTACCCACATCATTACTGACAAATCCAAGTTTAAGTATATTGATGAAGACTTTGATGAATCAAAACATATGGTTGAACTTGCAGATGGTGCAAGATGCAAGAATATTGTTAAAGGTAAAGGTAAGGCTAAAATTGTACTTTATGATACAAATGGTATAAAACAAAATGTTGTTCTTGATAATGCCTTGTATATTCCTACTTTTAAGCAGAATATATTTTCTGTACAATCAGCTGTTAGTAAAGGATCTACAGTAAGCTTTAATCCTAATCATTCTGAGTTGATAAGCCCAAATGGTGTGTCTTTTGAAATAAATAAGAAAGGTAAGCTATATTATCTAAATAATGTAAACTCATGTAAATCTCGTTCACTAGAGGAGTGGCATAAGGTTTTAGGACACTGCAATGTTAAAGACATTTTGAAGTTAGAAGATAAAGCTGAAGGTATGAAAATTAGTGCCAAAAGTAAGTTTGATTGCATAACTTGTCATGAAGGTAAAATGCATTTATCTAGGAACAGATTACGATATGAGAGGAAAGAGTAAAATGGAATTTGTACATTGTGATCTTGCTGGACCAATGAGTATTGAATCAAGTGAAAAATCTAAATATTGTATTGTTTTTGTAGTTGATTATTCGGGATCTGTTTTTGTTTATTTCTTGAAGCAGAAAAGTGATGCACTTAATGCTACTAAGAAATTCCTTGCTGACACTAGTTCTTATGGTGTTGTTAAAAGATTAATGTGTGATAATGGAGGAGAATTTACTTCTTCAGAATTTAAAGAATTTCTGGTAAGTAATAAGGTTAAACAAGAATTTTCTTCACCAAATTCACCACACCAAAATGGTACTGCTGAGAGAATGTGGCGTACATTGTTTGAAATGGCTAGATGTCTCTTAATTGAAACAAAGCTACCAAATTCATGTGGAATTATGCTGTTAGGGCAGCTGCTTATATAAGGAATAGATGCTACAATTCTAGACTAGATATAACCCCATATGAAGTGTTAACGTCTAAGAAGCCTAAACTTGAAAATATGCATATTTTTGGTTCCCTGTGTTATGCTTATGTAGAAAAGAAAGCTAAGCTAGACCCAAGATGTGAAAAGGGAATATTTGTTGGCTATGATTCATACAGTCCTGCTTATCTTGTATATTATCCAGGAACTGACAGTTTGAGAAAGGTTAGGTTAGTACATTTTACTGATAAATTCAATTTTGATAAATCCCAAAGTCTAAAGGAAGATGGTGAATCAGAAGATAGTGAATCTGATTCTGGTAATGAGAATGTCCTTTGCAATGAAAAGAAAACAACTGATAATGATAATCAAAGGGATCCTGTTTCTAAACATATCCTTGTTGAAGATGAGCATAGTGAAATTAATACAGATTTGACTGAAACTGAAAGGGAAGGAGAGTTCCGTTACCCAAGTAGGGAGCGAACTGCTCCCAAATATCTTGAAGAATATCTTGATCCTGATAATGTTGATTTACTGGGCTATTCTGTTCATTATTGTTGTAAAGTAACTGAAATTCCTGAAAGCTATAGAGAGGCATTAAATTCAAATGTGGCTCACAAATGGATAGCTGCAAAGGATGATGAAATTCAATCTTTGAGAGATAACAATACTTATGAATTGTGTAGTTTACCAAACAACTGTTGTATTGTAGGTGGAGGATGGGTATATGCCATTAAAGAAGGGTTAAACGGTGAAGAGCAATATAGAGCTCGATATGTTGCAAAAGGGTATTCCCAAACTGAAGGTGTTGATTATACTGATACTTTTTCTCCTACAGTGCGTATGACCTCAATTAGAAAGCTTATGCAATTGGCAGTACAATATGATTTAATTGTGCATTGTATGGATTTTAAAACTGCCCATCTTAATTCTGATATTGATTGTGAAATATTTGTTCAATAGCCGGAAGGTTACATTGAGACAGGTAGTAATAATGAACAATTGGTAAGCAATCAGGCAGAAATTGGAATAATATGCTCCATGATTTCTTGATTCAAAATTATTTTGAGCAGTCATTAAGTGATCATTGTGTGTATGTCAATAAAAGACATAACTTTCATGTAATTATTTTGGTTTGGGTTGATGATATTGTAAGGACAGTGAGACAAGCGTCACCAACATCAACTGATAGTTTATTCAAACATGCGTGGGAATATAATACAGGGTGCGGACGAATAGGTAGCATGGCGTAGGCGCCAATTCAGCTTGAATTTCTCGCCAAAATATATATGTTTTCTTACATGAACAAATACACGAATTGCAAGTAAACAGAAACATGTAATGAAATAATACATATGTCAAATTGTAGCTCTGAGGGAGCGGAATACATATATATAGGAAGCCACGGTGTGGCGAAAGGAGAATTTAAATAAATAGATAATTTGTTGAATTTCTGGACGACGGAGGGAGCGGTGTCCTTGCAAGTACTCCCCCCCCCCAAGACATCGGGCGGCGTAGAGGGCTGATGATTAATCTTCGTATCTTTTCGGGTGTCGGAGGGTTCCTCTTGTTTAAGAACGGAGGGGCGCGTCGGCGGTCGGCGTAAGGATCTCTTCCTCTCATCATCGTTTGTTGATTTTTCTTTCATTGGGCGCCTTGTTTTGAGGTGTCACTCTGGATCTGTCAGCTCTGGCGAGAAACGCAGGTTTCACGCGGTCTATCGAGACCCAGTCTTCTTGGCCGTGCACGTCGAGAAGGAAGGCTTTCGTCGTCTTCTTAAGTACTCGGTAGGGGCCTCGATAAGGTATGGTTAGTGGTTGTCGATGGGCGTCGACACGGACGAAAACGTACCCGCAGTCATCCAGGTTCTTTGGCTTGAAATGCTTAGTTCTGTCCTGGTAAGTTTTGAGACATAGCCTGAATTTCCTGGTGATGTCCCAAAGATGATCCAGCTGCATGTCGTCGGTTGATGTGGGAAAGAATTCACCAGGAACTGCAAGTGCCTCCCCGTAAACCTTTTCGGCAGGCGAAGGCTCGCCATCTGCGCGAGGGGCGGTGCGAAGGCCGAGAAGTACCCAAGGAAGTCGTGATTTCCAGTCCCCGTCGGTGTAGCTAGCCATCAGGGACACCTTGAGGGCGCGATGAGTTTGTTTGACCATGCCGTTTGCCGCGGGGTTGTATGCCGTGGTGCTGTGGAGTGTCGTCCCCATCAGGTATGTCAGAGCGAGCCATATTTCTGAGAGGAAAGCGGGGCCTCTGTCTGTCGTGATGTCGTCAGGAACGCCAAATCTGCTCACCCAGCTTGACAAAAGGGCTTCGGCACATGCTTGAGTCGTAGCTGCGGTCATCGGCGATACCTCCAACCACCTCGTGGAGCGATCGATGATCGTAAGCAGGTAGCGAGCAGATCCGGAAGGCGGCAATGGTCCCACGACGTCGATGTGTATGTGACCGAAACGTCTTTTTGGTTGGGGAAAATCACCTACATCCGATTCAGTGTGACGGCTGATTTTGCTTGATTGGCAGTTGATGCATGTCTTCGCCCATTCCCGGGCGTCCTTTTTGATTCCTGGCCAGACGAACTTTTCAGACAGAAGGCAAGCGGTGGTGCGTCCTGAAGGGTGTGAAAGTCCATGGATGATGTCGAATATTTTTCTTCTGCAGGAGGCCGGTATCCAGAGGCGTGGGCGGCAGGTGCTGGTGTCGCAGATGATAGTTACTCCTGCTGGTCCGAGGGGAATCGCAGTTATCTTGAGCGCGGATGGCCTTGTCAGGTGATCCTGTGCCTCTTGGTCGGTGCGCAGCTCGGATGCAAGGTTGGTGTAATCAATTCCAAGGTGGATTGCGTCGATTTCAATCCTTGAAAGGGCGCCCGCGACTGGGTTTTTCTTTCCTGGTACGTAGTGTATGGTGCACCCGAATTCGGCGATTGTTGCGAGATGACGTTGTTGTCGGGAGAACCATCCGTCTGTCGATTTTGTGAGAGCGTGTACGAGGGGTTGATGGTCCGTCGCGATTGTGAAGGGTGTGCCCTCCAGGATGTGACTGAAGTGGCGGACGGCGAGGTAGACGGCGAGGAGTTCCCTATCGGTGGTGCTGTATCTTGTTTCGGCGGGTTTCAATTTCTTGCTGAAGAATGCCAGCGGTCGAGGAGAACCATCGACGAGTTATTCCAGCACAGCCCCACAGGCGACGTTGCTGGCATCGGTCGTCAGTCGCAGGGGTGCGTTGTCGTCGAAATAAGCCAGGGTGGTGGCTTTTGCGAGGGCATCCTTCGTCCTGTGGTAGGCGTCGAAGGAAGATCTCGCGAGATAGGCTAATTTCACGCCGTCGGCCGTTGCTGTCTGTTTCGGGGAGCATAAGCAGGCCGGTTAACTCGTCCCATGCCTCGACAGGAGAGGTGTCACCCATGGGCTTGCCGGCGAGATCCAGGACTTTCTGTGCCCTTGCTGAAACGGAGAGGGAGTAGATACCGATGAGTTTCGTTCGCAGGTCGTCGTATGAAACTTGGCCGGCCTGGGCGTCGAGTCATGGGGAAATCTTGTCGAATACTTCTTCCGGGATGGAGGTGAGAACAATGTCGGCCTTGGCGCAAGAGTCGCTAAGGCTAGCGACTCGGAAGAGTATGTCTGCTCTCAGGAACCAGGAAGCGGTGTTGTGTTGAGAAAAGGGCGGCAGTTTGACTTTGTGCGTGGAGGCGTGGCCGCTGGGCGCGATGGGTGTGTTGCTTCCCGCATTGTGGTCGAACGACGAGTCGGCGAAGAGGTGGGAAGTTGATATGTCGGTTAAGCTCATCCTACTGCCTTACATGCACCGAGGTGTGGGAGAACCAAAGGCTGAAGCTCACGCCTAAGGTAACAGAGTAAAGAGAAGGTAGCACAGCCGTAATAAGTCCATTAATGGCAAAGCCAAAACCGCTGATGCTACTTCAACTCCGGGGTCACCAGTTGTAAGGACAGTGAGACAAGCATCACCAACATCAACTGATAGTTTATTCAAACATGTGTGGGAATATAATACAGGGTGCGGACGGAAAGGTAGCATGGCGTAGGCACCAATTCAGCTTGAACTTCCCGCCAAAATATATGTGTTTTCTCACATTAACAAATACATGAATTGCAAGTGAACAGAAACATGTAATGAAATAATACATATGTCAAATTATAGCTCTGAGGGAGCGAAATACATACATATATATATATATATATATATATATATATATATATATATATATATATATATATATATATATATATATATATATATATATATATATATAGGAAGCCACGGTGTGGGGAAAGGAGAATTTAAATAAATAGACAATTTGTTGAATTTCTGGACGACGGAGGGAGCGGTGTCCTTACAATATGATCATTGCCAGTAGTAATGAGAAAGCTCTGTTTGACACTAAACGTGTATTATGTCATAGATTTGAGATGAAAGATTTAGGGAAACTTTCATGGTTTTTGGGTATTGAGTTTGTTTTTGATGGAGATTGTATAAAAATGAACCAGAGTAAGTTCCTTGAGAAAGTTTTGAGAAAGTTCAAAATGGATGAATGCAACCCAAAGTCAATTCCTTGTGATCTAAGTGTTAATAAGTGTACTTTTGAGGAAAGTCCTGAACTAGTTGATAGTACTCTTTACAGAAACATTGTTGGAAGCTTGATATACATCATGACTTGTACTAGGCCTGATTTAAGTTTTGTTGTGTCTAAACTTTCACAGTATATGGCTAGGCCAATTCAAAGTCATTTGGCTATGTGTAAACATGTTCTAAAATTTCTTAAAGATACTAAACAACATTGTCTTGTTTTTAAGAGGTCTTACGATACTATTGAGATTTCCGGTTACTGCGACTCAGACTGGGGTAGTTCTGAAGATCGTAAAAGTATCTCAGGTTATTGTTACCAAATGAATGCTGATAGTGATCTTATTTCTTAGAAGAGTAAGAAACAAAGCAATGTAGCTTTAAGTTCTTGTGAAGCTGGGTATGTTTCATTGACTTTTGCTATCCAAGAAGCAAAATTTTTGCAGCAGTTGTTAACTGATATGATTAATGTTGAAGTCAAACCCATCATATTATTTGTTGATAACCAAGGGGCAAATAAACTTGCTAAGAACCCTGTTTACCATCAAAGGTCTAAACATATAGACATACGCTATCATTTTATCCGTAATGAAGTTATGAGTAAAAATGTTGATTTAGTGTATGTCCCCTCAAGTGAAAATAAAGCCGATATGTTTACAAAACCAGTAACTAAAGCAAAGGTGATTTATTTTAATTTATGTCATTGATGGTTTTGTAATATTGACCGTTGATAGCTATGTATTTTGTTTGTTTTTTGATTACCATGATGCACATATTTGTTTGATGTGTATTAATATGAAGATTGATGAGAATAAAAGTTTATGAGGGGGTGTTAGAATATTAAACTTTTATTTATGATGCATTAGTAATGTTGATTATGTGCTTGGGTGCAATCATACGTTTTTACCCATAATTCTTGTCATGATGTGCGTGGCGTGACGCCGCTTTCTTTTGTCCTCGTAGTGTAACCGGCAAGTTCATGGCCGAAGGAACTGAGTACTGCTGCCTCCCACATTCTCCATTAAAGTGACTCTTTTAGTGATAATCTTTTATTATAACCCACCATCATGTCCTTCGAGCTCACACCTTTAAGCTACATCCTTATTTGGAAAAGCAAGATACTATAAGCCCAAGGGCTCCAACAGGGAAAAATAGCTCAGCGAGGAAAGGAAACAAGGAAATAAATACACTACAAAAAGCCTTGAACAAGTAAAATAAGATATTTTAGGAATGGTAACAGTATTGAAATAATTTTTTTATACATAGAATAAAAACTTAAAAAAAGGAAGAAAAATAAGATAGGACAGCATCCCGAGTGTACCCTCAAATAAGAGAACTCTACCCCAAGACAGTGGAAGACCATGGTACAGAGGCTATGGCACTACTCAAGACTAATGAACAATCATTTGATTATGCAGTGTCCTTCTCGTAGAAGAGCTGCTTGCCATAGGTAAAGAGTCTCTTCTACTCTTACCAAGAGAAAAGTAGCCACTGAACAATTACAATACAATAGTTAACCCTTTGAGTGAAGAAAATTTATTTGGTTATCTTAGTGTTGTCATGTGTATGAGGACAAAGAAGCATGTGGAGGGAATAGGTCAGACTATTCGGTGTATGCTTAGTCAAAGGAAAATGAGCTGTAACTAGAGAAAGGAATCGAATGTAGTACTGTCTGGCAAGTCAAAGGACCCAATAGCTCTCTAGCAGTAGTATGTCAATGGGGGGCTAGTTTTTAGCAGAAGCCTGGAACAGCTCTTAGAATAGCAGTAATAGCCTCCATGAGTAGTTTGGCTGACATTAAAAAGATGCACTCAAAGAGAGCACACTTGATTTTTGCAGTTGCTCGAAGAGCGTAACTGGAGGATAACAATTTCCCTTTTTTTTATATTGGGCCTAACAATGCAGGCTTCTGGCACTACAAAAACCAGGCTCTTCGTGGATCCAAAAGAAAGAATCATAGTGGCAGAAAAAAGTTTTATAGCGGTGAGTCAAAGTAAGTAGAAGAGACTGGGAGAGGAGTTGGAAGAATTATGAGTAGGAGAGAAAGGAACCTTTGTAAGTGAAGAACTTATCTCTGTTCTAGGCTCGGGAGGTGAGACTGGGGGGGGGGGGGAAGAAGTATTTGACTGGGTGATTAAAAGGATTTGGGAACTTTGAAGAGGGATAGGACTTTGGAGAAAATGGGAAGGTCTATAGGAATATGGTCTTCTAAATCCAAGGACTCAATATGCTGGGTGAGCGATTGGCTAGGAGGGAAAGGAGAAAGATTATGGGAAGGTGTTAGTGCTGGAAAGTTAAGGATTAAAGGTTTAGGTTGTTATTGAGGCCTCTGTCAAGGTGCTCATCGGAGGTTTGGGCGGCTGAGATGGTGCTTCAGATGGGCTTCGCTATGAGTTTTCTTTCAGAGATGTAATCCTTCTCAGACGCTCTGGGCACCTCTTGCTCCAGGCATTATGAGAGAGGGCACAGATGGGAAGGGTTTCTTTCCCTTCCTTGTAGGCATTGATGCATATGTGGGTCGGGTGAAGTTTGCTACGGATACTGCAAATGTTGGGGCTTCTGCAAGTCTTTGTGATATTGCCTATAACACTGGCAAGAATAACATTAAAGCAGCACCAATGTATAATCTTGGATGGGAAAGGTTCCCTAAATTTCAAGGTTGAGAAAAGGTGGGATTTGACTTATGAAAGTAGCGATAACTTTTTTTGATGGAGTCTGAGTTTATTCTTGCATCCTCTGCATCTGCAATGTAGCTGAGGGAGGTGATGGAGGGTAGAGGCATAGTCGCTGGATAGCTGAGGACCGCCTTCTTCTGTATTCGACTGATCATGCATAAGGATGAGGAAAATAAATAATAATCCATGAATAAAAATATGCTGATTTGAACTGCCATAAAAAGATAATAAACTGAAGGAAGTGGACTAACATGTGGGATGCATATGTCCTGCATTCGACTAATTATGGGCTATGATGATGAAAACGACTAATAATCCCTGAATAAAAACTTTCAGATATGAACTGACATCAAGAGACCATAAACAGACGGAAGTAGACTAACATGTCTGAGGCCTTTTGCCCTGCATTCGACTGATCATGGATGATGGTGAGGAAAACAAATAATAATCCATGAAAAATATGCAGATATGAACTGACATAAAAGGACCATAAACAGAAGGAAGTGTACTAACATGTCCGAAGCCTATATCTTGTATTCGACTCTTCATGGACTATGATGATAAAAACGAAAAATATTCCCTGAATAAAAACTTGCTGATATGAACTGGCATCTAAAGACCATAAACAGACGTAAGTGGACTAACATGTCTGAGGCCTTTGTCCTGCATTCGACTAATCGTGGATGACGATGAGGAAAACGCATAATAATACCTGAATAAAAATATGCATATATGAACTGGCATCAAAAGACCACAAACAGATGGAAGTGGACTAACATGTCCGAGGCCTTTGTCCTGCATTCGACTAATCATGCATGATGATGAGGAAAACGAATAATAATCAATGAATAAAAATATGCTGATAATAACTGCCATAAAAAGAACATAAACAGATGGAAGTGGACTAACATGTCTGAGGCCTTTGTCCTGTATTCGACTGATCATGGATGATGGTGAAGAAAACAAATAATAATCCATGAATAAAAATATGCAGATATGAACTGGCATATGAAGAACATAAACATAAAGAAGTGGACTAACATGTCTGAGAACTTTGTCCTGCATTCGACTAATCATGGATGATGGTGAAGAAAACAAATAATAATCCCTAAATAAAAATACGAAGATATGAACTGGCATCAAAAGACCATAAA
>NC_090749.1:79399253-79408319 GCF_036898095.1 Palaemon carinicauda | reverse complement strand
ATTTCTTTATAATCACTTTCCCCTGGAGTTTCAAGAATGATCCTTGTATTTATAAAAAGCACCCCTCAGCGAACCACATACTCATGGAAATTGGAAGAAGAACCACTCAACCGGCTTGAACCAGCTCAGCGGCTGCAGGGAGAAGCGTGCGAGCGGCCCACTTAAAAACAGGAAACATGGAAGACGGACGTAGGCATAGCCCCTATAACTTGGACGCCGCTTCAACTTAGGCGTCGCTCCAACTACCTGTTGGTCAAACAGTTTCTAACCAACGGTATGCCTTGCTTTGAGCCATTATTTAGAAGATAGGCTGACAAAGACAAAACACGTCAGTGCAAAACTGAAGATGCACCGTGTTCTTAACAGTTTACAAGATGCTTCCACTACGTCTACAATCAACCCTCAAGAGCGTGAGTACTAATTAACGGTGCTCAACCTTGGCCAAAGAACTGGCCCCCCTTTTTTTTCTAGCCTTTTTTTGACGATGTGCACATTTAGCTAGGAAGTCATGTTCAAACTGTCTGGTTTATTCATTCGTGGCATGTCCGTTACTATAAGTTGTGTTCCCGTTCCCCTCTATCAAGTTTGAAATTTTTTGCCCGAGAGGAATGTGTTCAAAGTAGTGAGTAGAACTTTTGGTCTTATTCCAGTCACCATTTTTACTTACCTTGGTTGATTAGTTATTTGATTATTTATTTACGATTTAATTGATTTGACCATTTTCTTGGCATTTTTCATTTTTCATATGCCATGCGGTCTTTATTCAAATTTCAATTAGGTAGTTTTGCTGGTTTTTCCTGTGTCAGTTAGGTGAAAATTCCTGTTGTACTTTATGGAAATAAACGCCATTTTTATGTTAAAATTATTAACTGTTTTTAACTTAACCTTTACATTTTGAAATGACTAAATGAGTTAGCTCATGAGGTGAGGTTTATATTTACGTCAATGTGAAGCTATTTGTGTCAATCCTTTACTGTAATGTTCTACGATATTACTTCCCGGTGGTCCTTAGGACGTTTTGACTTTTACAGTACTGCTTCCCCTAACGCTTTGTGAAACTGTCGTTAACGTAATTGATTCAGTCCAACCACACTTGATTGGGATTTACTATTCTGCGCCCTGGAGTAGCGTCTGAACATCAAGGTGATATCGGTGCCGACAGTCCCGGTATAGAGTAATCTTTGGACTTGAAACGTGTGCAGGGAAAGCAAACCGTCTTCATTGCGGTTCTCTAGTTTGTCAAGTGTGAGAGTGTTGGCGCTCTATCCTTCAGGCTCGGGTCCGGAAATCAGAAACGGGGAGGCCTTTCCCAGAATTATTTCTCACAATTGTATTACAAAACTTGTGAAAAATTGCTTATTCTTCATATATGTTGATGTAAAAATAAAATAATTAGTTAAATTTCATATATGTTGATGTAAAAATAAAAATAAATTATTAACTTTTATATATGTTAATGTATTTGTAACTTAAAATATCATTGTGTTCTGTAACAGGAGTTCTAGACACTTCTCATAACTACTGTACTTCGGCGCTGGCCATCTGACGAACGTGAGTTGAACAGGAGGATTCGAGAGTTGGGTGCTCAAGCGTTGCTATTGCATGTTAGTCTTCAACGATCCAGAATTCTCTAGAGTATTGTTCCTAATACAAAAGGACAGGTGCGTGCGTGCATAGATTGCTCGGACATTATTCCCGGATGGGGCTCTTAGACAGTCAGTCATAGCCCCCAAGGTGGAAGACCTAACCAGTGTGGTCAGGGTCTTACCAGATCTCGGCTCACAACAATCTACTCAAGTGTATTGCTCCGACCAGAGCAATCTTACTTTTCAAAGTTACTAGATACATATGCCAGAGAATCAGCTCGCCCAAGAGCATACACAACCAAGACAGGCCCTCGGAAAGGACGTACAGTCGCTCAGCCCCGAGAGCATAACTGCAGGCATGGATGTGCAGTCACTCAGCCCCAAGAGCATGACCTCAATGACAGGAGTTGGTGTGACTGGGTCAGGATCAGTGGAAGTCTGACATGGAGGCCTGGAACGTGGAGCTCTTTGGGGGTTAGGTGGCTGTGGCGGGGCAGCTGCTGCAGTGGTAGGTGGGACAGTCTTTAATGCTGTCAATCTTCTAAATTGCTCTGAACACCTGTTCCAGGCGTGGTGAAATCCACTACAATTGTGACACTTCAGATGGGTGTCTAATCCGTTCTTGTGGGTTTCAATGCATTCTTGGGTGGGAAACCGGCGACTGCAGACTCCACAGACCTTTAAGCTCCTGCAGTTCTCCTTGTGGTGGCGAAAACGTTAGCACTTGAAGCAGCATAGCAGGTCAATGTCTAAGTCCTCTATGGGGAGAATTCCCCATAGTTGAGAGGTCCAGGGACAGTGGGATTGGCCCAATGAAGGTGACTGTGACTTTCCTGGTAGGATGTTTATGGTTGCCTAAATGGCGTTCAGCATGGGCAGCATTATTGCAGTCAGTTATGAAGGATAGTGGCATATCGACAGAATAGTTAGAGACAACTGCTTTCCTCAATTTCCTGGCAGGATCAAGATAGGCCAGGGAAGTTTCCCTGTGAAAAAGCTGGCGCTTTCCTGATCCTTAGGTGTAATGGACATGTTACCTTTTATATTGGCTCAGGCAGAGATCTTTATTCCTGGGTTCGAGGCTGCAATGGTAGCAACCGCTGCATAGGAAGGTACACCTTCAACAGCTGGTAACTTGAATTTTGGCAGGTGCTTTGGATCCATAGAGGAGGGCCGTGGTTCTGGAGCAGGCTCAACAGTTGGAGTGAGTAAGGCAGTCGCTTTAGCAAGTTCTGGAGTAGGCCCAACAGTTAGGGTGATGGGGTGTTTGGTTATAAGATGTTTAATGAAGTCACCATGCTACTCACTCACCTAGAACTAATGATACAGTAGTTAGATGATAATATTAAATCCCAGCCTCTTAGCCAACTTGTCTTCTGAGTTGGATGGGTTATAATCAGAGACAGACTTCTTAAAAGAATATATTTTAATGTACTTGTGATTACATTGCTCTGTGACAGCGAACTCCCAAGTGTGCGGAGCATCTCACAAACAATCTGACAAAACAAAACATTGCTAAACAACAAAAGATCATAGATCTCAAATAGACTTAAATCCCACTCTAGTACAAAGTTATAAAGAATCACATCCTAACTTTGAGATAATTAACAAATGGTTGAATCCTAATATCAAAACAAATCCTTTCACTTATATACAAATCATAACATGTTTTATCCATGCAATATGATGCAATGTTGCACAATACATGTAACACTTGAAATAATACAGTACATTATTACAATAATACATAATAGTCTCCTCCCCCTTAACTTGACCCTGTAAAAATCTTTATAAATCTAATCTCTCAGGGGGCTTTCCTCTATTAATCCTATTAGGATGCATTTTAACCTCATCTTGTTCTGGTACATGAATTAGTTCTGAATCTACATTTGATGTTGGAACATCTTGGTTAATACTTGACTCATTTGATCTAACTACTTCTTTAAGTTTCTGATCTATAACATTCACATGCTCTACTGTATTTCTTTTTAATGGCTGTAATTGATCAACATGACGTTTTACAACATTACCACTAACACGAGCATCATAATAAAAATTTCGTATCTCTCTTACAATCTCTCCTGGTACCCACTTCTCTGGAGTGTTGTGCGATCTTATCATGACATCATATACATTAGGAAGTTTTACTACTTGTTTATACCCTTTATCTGCTAAATCACTTTGCAAACTTGGATACAACAAATCTAACTTACACCTGATCATCCTCCCCATCAACAAATTTGAGGGTGTCACGCCTGTTGTGCTGTGCGGCGTTGCTCTATAAGACAATAAAAACTTTGATACATGCAAAAATATGTTATCTGAATTTGCTTTTCTGCACTTCATATTGTGTTTAATTAAAGGTTTGAACAAATCTTTCAGCCTCTTCATTGGTAGATGGATGATACGTTGCTGAAAATGTATGTTTTATACCATTGACATCACAAAATTCTTTAAACTCTTGTGAGGTAAATTGTGGACCATTATCTATAACAATTCTTTCTGGAATACCATGTGTAGACAAAATTTGCATCAACTCTTTTATTTTGGCATGAGACGTTGTTGTCTTCATAGGGATAATTTCTGGCCACTTACTGTAAGCATCTACTACTATCAAAAACAAATAATTTAAAAAAGGACCTATAAAATCTATATGCACTCTTTGCCATGGATACCTGGGTAACTCCCACGGGTGCATTCTAGCAAATTGAGGATTGTTCTGTTGCATAACACAATTTATACAATTCCTTATATAAGATTCCACATCTTTATATACACCTAGCCACCATACAAAAGTTCTTGCAATTGACTTTGATCTTACAATACCTTGGTGAGCAGCATGTATTTCAGACAAAACCTTATTTCTCAGTGAATTAGGAATAACTACCCTTGAACCTCTCATCACTATTCCTTGTGTTACACTCAGTTCATACCATATATCCTTATACGGTTTACAATTTTCCTCTTTTTCCACATAAGTCCCTACCTATTACACTTTCTAAAAACCTTACTAAGTACTGGGTCTCTCATGGTACTGTGTGCTACATTTTTTGCAGTTATGGGTATATCATATACAGAAATTAACAGAATACTGTCATCATACTCTTCTGAAGCTTTGTCTACTGGTAATCTAGATAAAGCATCTGCGTTACCCATGTCCGATGTTGGACGGTATTCTATATCATAGTGGTATGCAGCTAACGTAATTGCCCAACGTTGTAGCCTTACAGCTACCAACGTAGGTAAGCTTGCTTTGGATCCAATATTGCTAATAAAGGTTTATGATCTGAAATAAGTGTGAACTTTTTCCTACCATAAGGTTACATAAGGAATCTTTTAACTCCATAAACTAATGCTAAACCTTCCTTTTCTATTTGAGAGTAATTCCTTTCTGCCTTGTTCAATACTCTAGAAGTGAATGCAATTGGTTTTTCTGTTCCATCTGGCTTTACATGAGATAATACTGCACCTAAACCTATGTTTGATGCATCACATACTAATTTAACTGGTAAATCCATTTGAAAATGTACTAAGAATGTAGGTGATGTTATTTCCTGTTTGATTCTTTCAAAAGATTCCTGACACATTTTTGTCCACTTCCATTCTACCCCCTTATTCAACAAATTATACAATGGATGTGGAATTGTAGACAAATTCTGAATGAAATTCCCATAAAATGTTACTAAACCTAAAAATGATTGTAATTCCTTATCATTTTCTGGCACTTTTGTTGATTGTACAGCTTTAATCTTTTCTTAAGTTTTGTGAAAACCTTTGCCATTAATTAAAAAACCTAAGTATTCCACTGAATTAACTTCTAAAATACATTCGCTCTTATTTACTCTAATATTATGTTCCTTCAACTTCTTCAGAACTGTTTGCAATCTTTCTCTATGTTCTCTTGTGTCTTTACCAGCAATTAAAATATCATCTATAAAAATGAATACTCCTTGCATTCCTGAAAAAAATCTTATCCATAGTTTGTTGCCATATAGCTGGACTACTTGCAACTCCATAAGGTAATCTCTTTGGTCTAAACAAACCTAAGGATGTATTTACTGTACATAATTTTTGTGAAGTTTCATCCATGGGAAGCTGTTCAAATGCTTGTCTTAAATCTAATTTATAAAAAACACTGCATCCTGACATAGTTGCAAACATGTCTTTCGGATTTGGTAAGGGATGTTGAGCTACTTGCAGTTGTGGATTTAACGTTACTTTGTAATCTCCACATAACCTAACCTGTCCACTTTCCTTCACAATAAGAACTAATGGCGTAGCCCAATCTGAATATGTAACCCTTTCCCAGGAACCTTCATTTTCTAATCTCCTGATTACTGTTTCAACTGCACTTTTCAATGCATAGTTACTGGTCTGGGAGCAAAAAATCTAGAACTGTCAGGTTTCAAAACTAAAATTGCCTTTGCATTCTTTACTGTACCTATTTTATCTTCAAATACATTTTGAAACTCTGATATGATATTATCCATAGATATTTCATTTTTGTTTTCATCTTGTCTACCTGTAACCTTCAAAATACTAGGCCAATCTAACTTCAAATACTGTAGCCAATCTAAACCTAGCAAAGTTTGTCCATTACCTTTTACTACTGTTAATGGCATTCTCTCTAATTTCTGTTCTTTGTACTGTACTTTTACGTTCGAAGCACCTATCACCTGAATATCAAAACCATTATAACCTTTCAAAACTCTATTTGTACCTTCTAATAACAAATTAGGAATGCTTTTAGCCGTTTTCTCAGACATAATTGATACATCGGCAGCTGTGTCAACTTGCATCAAAATTGGTTTACCATTTATGATTACTTCTACCATGATATGTTTCTTTGCACCTTTGTTGGCGGAATTAATGCGAAATAAATCAGTTTCTGACCTAACCTGATTATCATGAACATTTTCAGCATTATTCTCTTGACCAATAGTATCAACTGTAGCATTTATTTTCTTTGCGTTCTGTTTAGGGAATCTACAAGCAGTTGCAAAATGACCCATCTTTCTGCAATTCTGGCATGTCTGTCTAGTAGCAGGGCATTTCTTTGCTTCGAATGCAAGATGATCAGTTTTACCACACCTATAGCACTTGGGTTTTTCCTGTTGTTTCTGTGTATAAGCCTGATTCTGATATTTATGAACATTAGTGTTAGGCACTTTTCTATGACTAGGCTTTGACATATTCCTTCTCTGATTCTCATTGGTTTTCCACTTAGAACCTACTGTATTAATTTTAGAATTTTCCATTCTATTGCTTGTAGAACTACCTATTATGTTACTTTGCCTATTTGATGTTTCTAAAGCTCTGCCTGTTATCAATACCTTTTCTAATGTTAAATCTTTATCTTGCAATAATTTCTTTCTTAGCTCTTGTGATGTGCAATGTGCAATCACTTGATCTATGCTAACATTTTCTAACTCTAGAAATTCACATGAAATGGCTAAATTCTTTAGTCTAGTCACAAATGCATCTAAACTTTCATTTTCTTTCTGATAAGCCTGCACTGAAAACTGGTATCTTTCAAAAAATTTATTGACCTGAGGAGCAAAATATGTGGTAAGAGCCTTAATTGCAGCTTCACTTGTGTCATCTGTAGGCTGCAAAGTCTTAAACACTTCCCGAAGTTCCCTACCTGCTGTATGAAGTAATAATGCCTTCTTTTGGGCATCCTTCATGTTCCCTAATACTTCTAAATAAATCTTAAATTCCTCACACCACTGTTGCCATCGTGTTGCAACAGAATTGGGCTCAGCAGTGATGCTGAAACGTTCGGGGTGTTCTATATCAAAAGGCATTTTGAGTCTTACCTTCCTACCTACAGTAGGTTAAGCTACTGATCTGCAGTCACAAGTTTACTTCCTACCTGTTTTGTAGCCTACCCAACTTTAAATTTCACCCTTGCTTGTTTTGTTTGTTTGATGAAATTCCTGTTCTGCTGCTTGTACAATCTTCATTGGGCGATTTTCCTCTTGTCCCATAATGTACAAACGGACCTTCTCTTGTGCTGGCCGTCCTTCTGCATAAGGCCTAATGTTTCTTTTGTATGTTTTCGTCCTCCTGGGCGTCGCCAATTTTTATGTAAAACTTGATAGGAAGTTCTATTAACCATAATAATTACCTGGAACATAGATGAAGAATTGTTAGTAATTATTTCTCAGCTGATCCCATCTTGGTCGTCAATTTTTATGTGAGACTTGATAGGAAGTTCTATTAAAAGATATATTAAGTATAGGCCTAGGCCAACGTTTTCGGTGTGTTTAGGCCATTTCAAGTTTCTAAGGCTGTCTGGCCAATCCTTTTTAGGTTTTTAAATTGACATTTTTTTTTGTTTAACGTAGATGTATTGATTGAGACCTTTTAGCTACGTGGCACTGTTCATTAAGCTCAACTGAACAAATTCATTTGAACAGGAAAGGAAAGCCTAATAAATATGTCGATTAGACCCATTTGTACAAACCGGTTCACACACACACACACACACACACACACATACAAATTTCAGGTTCAAATAGGATGTTAAACCCATTTCATTCATATATGAGACTCATTAGTCCTTTAACTAAGAAATGTTAAGTATAAGCGTTACACCTATTCAAGTGCACAGTCCTTGAAGTAATATATTTATTATTATTATTATTATTATTATTATTATTATTATTATAAACTGATTAAATTCATAGAGGATTCATTGACTTGATACATCAAAGGACAGTTCCTTGTGATGTGTAGTGCCTATCTACCTAAGGAGAGTGACCCCTGCAGGTCCATACTAATTCCAGTAACATCATCCACCAGGGATCAGGATAAAAGCCGAAGAGATAGTTTGTCTTTCCCTTAAACCTAATCCGTCACCCTGCTGCCTGTCCCCAAGAGAAATTCATCATTATCATCATATCTTACGCCTATCGACACAAAGGGCCTCGGTTAGATTTTGCCAGCCCTCTCAATCTTGAGCTTTTAAATTAATACTTCTCCATCCATCATCTACTTCACGCTTCATAGTCAGTCCTCAGCCATGTAGGCCTGGGTCTTCCAACTCTTCTAGTGCCTTCTGGAGCCAGGCTGAACGTATGATAATTAGTTCACTATATGGCTAAGGACTATGAAGCTTATAGCGCAAAGTAGGAGACGATGAATAGAGAAGTATTGATTGAAAAACTCAATCGAGGCCCTTTGCGTCAATAGTTGGAAGAGATGATGATGATGATGATGGTGATTATAAATGAAAAGGTCCCAAATGATTATGGTTCGAATTTTCAATATCTCAGAATATGTTACTTCTAAAACACTCGCACTGGGGAACCTTTTATGATCCTCCGCAAGTTGAACGATATTTTCATATTATTTTGCACAATGAAATATGAAGTTTTCTTCTAAACTGAGCGATAATTTCATATTGTTTCACCCTTTTGAAAGAGTTGAAGGTATTAGGAAAGATTTCGGCACCAAATTGCAGGATATGAAAATT
>NC_090749.1:79369253-79396753 GCF_036898095.1 Palaemon carinicauda | reverse complement strand
ATACGGTTTAAGAATCCTTCGGAAATCGGCATATATGAGCTCACTCTGATAGCTTTGTGCCCTCCCATATCTAACTGTGACCCTAGGTGCCCACCTACTGTTAAACTTCTAGCTACGCCACTCAACTCGTTATGGGGATCTTTTGGGAGAGAGAGAGAGAGAGAGAGAGAGAGAGAGAGAGAGAGAGAGAGAGACTTTGTACCATCTGTTTTTGTTTGATGAATCCATCCTTGTGTTGATTAACCAATCCCCAATATTTACATAATATTATGATTAGAAATTCATATTTATCTTGACAATTACCTATTCTGTTTCTTTTAGATTAAATTCCAATCATTAGAGTTCCAAAAAGACTGTTCAAGTTTAGATTGATATTTCATTAGTACATTTCTTCATTTTCATGATAATTTCCACTTGTTGAATCTCTTTCCATTGACATTCCTTCCAAACAATAATCAATATAAATCAAAAGAATAGTAGGTAATTGAGTGTTAATTTCCCTTATTCAAAGCAATTGGTTAAAGAGCTTATAATTGGCCATGGATATTAAAGTTCAATTGTTTGTTTGTGTTTACTCTGAGTAATCCTCGACTAGTTTGGTTAGACCCTCCTTTGTTAGATAAGAGCAACAGCTATCAAACGCCATCTGTTGAGGCTAAATCACATAATCTCATCATTGAACAACAAAGCATAGGAGCGATATGTGAGAGGCAATGTCAGACAAAGGGATCCCAAAAGGATCAGCGGAGGACTTTCATCTGTGTCCGCTTGGAACAAGACTCGAGACGTATCCCGAAACAGAGCGAGTTAAAACCTCAGGCCTCATTATAGCATTACAAGGCAAACGATGAAGTTTTTCTTGCAAAGGAATCTTCTGCATATCATTGCAGTTAGGTTAAAGCAGAAGAGAGACATTCCTGCTGTCTTTCCTGGGTGGAGGAAGAAAGTCAGTATTTTCACTCTGATTAAACTTGATATATATATTTCTCTCTTCCCTCTACTGTATACATGAGGGAAGACAATTCCATTTGTGCAGGAAACACTGAATACTGTAATATATGAAATGAAAAATATCAAATATTCTTTTAGTTCTCAGTGATGTAAAGTTCTATTGTAAAATCGAAGTGATTTGGGAGATCTGAATAACTGCAATCCTGATTAGGCAACTGTCAAATTCTATTCCTTTTATTTGAAGGAGAGAATAACTCTTACTTTATTCTAAAAAGGATGCTAACATGCAACAATAATCCTCTTGAACTAATATTGATAGTTGGTAATTATTAATTATCTTTTCATATGTAATACAAATAGAATCTAGTAAACAACACCACCTTCCATTTTGACTACATTAAGCTCAACACAACACCAAGAGTATATTGGACTTGCTTCCTGTTCCCAGTTGGATAACCTGAGAGAAAGTGAAAGTACGTCAGTTGTATTTGATGATGTGTGGAACAGTCATTCATTGGAATAAACTGCTTTTAAGCTGATATTGCTTTGGAGATTTCAATCTGCCTCAGGATGATTGATAACATTGGGTGGACCCTGAGGAAATAACTTGTTACTTCAGTTCCTAAGATAATCTGACTTAGAATACCTATATAAAAAAAGCTACTCTACATTGACTAAGTGTTATTAAGAGATTATCTCTCTTATGATAACTTAGTTACTAAATTAATATTCTGTATTCTAAATGAAGCCCATGTTATATGATCACATTCACAATCACCGTTAAATCAGTGCAACTACAATATAACATTAGTTTTTCTAAAAGAACATAAAGAGGATGTTCTGTGTATCATATAAAGGACGATGCTCAGAAAGTGATGAGAATAACAGTCCATTGTAGGTTGCAATCCTGCTAGAAGTCTTGGCTACATAATATTTAGAATGGTCTTTAATGAAGAGGCGATGTGTCTTTGATACAACATTGTTATTATTAGTTGTTGAGGATGATGACACCGGATAATTTCCTCTTGAGATTTGCTGCATCAAAAGGTTCTTCCCTTTGAAGAAGAAGAAGAGGAATCGCTTCGTCTGTGCTTCATCAACAAGATCTCTCTCTCTCTCTCTCTCTCTCTCTCTCTCTCTCTCTCTCTCTCTCTCTCTCTCTCTATGAAGTGACATGTGTTCCTCCTTTCATTAAGAACGGAAGCTAATTTGTAATGAAAGACTAAATAACACTTTCCCCGTTATCCCTGATCGACTCTATCTGCTGATTGATTGATATGAAGAGTTATGAACAAAGCTTTCATTCGGGTTTAGAAAATATCCTTTTATTTCATTAGCTTCAAAAATGAATGAGGAAACCAATTAACAATATTACCTATGTTTGATGACGTCATTCATCAAGTTGCAGAAAACATGTGATTTGAATAAATATTTTCCTTTTGCAGGTGTTTGAACCGATTAGATCTATTTCATCACAAATTCTGATGGAAATTGATTTCAGTGCACAAAACATGAATTTTCCCTTTGACGCTGCCAATAATCAATATATGTATTGCATTGATATATTATATTATTTAGATTTTATTACATTATTTGATGGATACTGCTACCGAAACATTACATTATACAAAAAAAGGTATTATAAAATGATTAACGTCGCCTGACATACTGCAATTATTGTCCTAGAATGATCTACTCTCATCTTGGTAAGACGATCATAGATATAACATCTTCATGTGCAAAATCTTTCCTGCTGAGAGAGCTACACTTGATACTAACTGAGGGCCGTCCGGGGTGCAAAATTTTTTTTTCCCGAACAGTTTTGCAGATTTGGGCGGGGCTTTGCGCGCAGAAAATAGATTATAAGGTAACTGCTTTATTACGGCTGCGTTAAGGTTTGATGGGTAACTACCTCATTAAAGTTAAGATCAGTAAGTGCGTTCATAAAGAGATGACATGTTTATAGATAGCTTAATAATAATAATAATAATAATAATAATAATAATAATAATGATTATTACACACACACACACACACACACACACACACACACACACATATATATATATATATATATATATATATATATATATATATATATATATATATATGTGTGTGTGTGTGTGTGTGTGTGTATCTCTCTCTCTCTCTCTCTCTCTCTCTCTCTCTCTCTCTCTCTCTCTCTCTCTCTCTCTATATATATATATATATATATATATATATATATATATGTGTGTGTGTGTGTGTGTGTGTGCGTATCTATCTATCTATCTATATATATATATATATATATATATATATATATATATATATATATATATATATATATATGTATATATATATATATATATATATATATATATATATATATATATATATATAAAACATGATTTGCTTATGAAAACTAAATGTTACTGAAATAACTTAATTTTCAAAACTTTCTTACCAGTTCTTACCAGTTTCATAGTTCGATTCGTGCAAGTAGCCTACAACCTTTCCATAACAAATCATCATCATTACTTTTATATATATCCTTCATTGTTGCACCTGCTTAAGCATGTTGAAGAATAAGGGTTTTAAAAGTCTGATAGTTTCACGTGTTGATTTCTTACTCTACCGCTAGATTACTGGGTTCTTTAACTGGCTAGACAGTAATATATTGGATCTCTATACCTAGTTACGGGTAATTTTTTCTTTGCCTACAAATTCAACGAATAGTCTGGTCTAATCTTTCCACATTCTCATCTGTCCCTCTACACCTTTCAACACTGAGATTACCAAACAATTCTTCTTCGTTCAAGGGTTTAACTACTGTTCAGTGGCTACTTTCCTCTTCATAAGGATTGAGACACTCTAGCTATGGTAAGCAGCTCTTCTAGGAGAAGGACCTGCTTAGACTCGGTAGTTTCTTGTATTGTCTGTAAAGTCACCATCATTGTGAGCTAAGGATGGGATGTTTAGGGGGAGCCTATAGAGTCCTTTCAATGACGTCACTGGGAATCGCCGGCGGCCATACTGGAGGACATACAAAGCGAAAACATGGCAGCTGCTACAGCGAATATGGACAATGAGAGCGACTTTGTCAAACAATTGTCGGGTGATGATAAGCGTTTTTACAAGCAGAAACTCGATCTAATTGATGGACTAGATCCATACCAGATGCAGAATTCATTCAGTCAAAATATTGAGGATTTTCCCAGTATTTCATACATTGATATGGTGAACTACTTGGTACTGTCGGCCAACCCATAACATGAGTGGGCATACATTTCCATTAACCCTGGATAGGTACGGTGGGTCGTACGCGACCCCGAGCGTCAAAAAAAAAGAGGTTTTTCTCACGTGACTCACCCCCGTGACTGAATTTGTGGGTGATCGACCTGCAGGAGGTGTCTCCCCTATACGCTCTAGTAGTGTCCAGATGTGCATTGCTGTAGCTGTACTCCTTCCCCGATTTCTGAGACGCGTCGGGGTCGAGCGCGACCGAGTTTACCCTTCTAAGGTAATTTGCATAATTATCAAAGTTATTACGTATTATGAAATTGTCGTAGAATGGTGCAACTTGTATAGGTTATCAGTTGTGGAAAGTCTTGGTGGATTGTTTGGCTACCATGTGCATGATTTTTTTTTTAGTTAAAATGTCGTTCATCACCACAAGGACCATTTTACCGCGAGTGCCTCTTTTTAATTTTTTTTCATTTTTTTGCCAAGTCATTTTTCCGTAAGATATTGCCAAATAGTGTCGTAAAACTTTTGCTTGTTTAGTGTTGGAAAGTGTGTCTAGATGATCTTGCTACCCATGCGTGACTTTGTTTTTGTCAGATACGACGTAGTTATTGGTATATTGGGTATTTAACTGCGGTTGCCAATTTCTGTTTTTTTTCAATATTTGTAAAAAATTTTACGTAGTAAGAAATTGCCGTATATTATTCATTTTTTTTTTCATGTTTATGTGTTAGAAAGTATGCCTTGATGGTTGGGCTAACACGTGCATGTGTTTTTTTTTATCTGAGATGCCGTATATTAGAATGTTGGGCATTTTACCGCGAGTGCCCCTTTTTCATTTTTTTTCATTTTTTTGCCAAGTCATTTTTCCGTAAGATATTGCCAAATAGTGTCGTAAAACTTTTGCTTTTTTAGTGTTGGAAAGTGTGTCTAGATGATCTGGCTACCCATGCGTGACTTTGTTTTTGTCAGATACGACGTAATTATTGGTATATTGGGTATTTAACTGCGGTTGCCAATTTCTGTTTTTTTTTCAATATTTGTAAAAATTTACTACGTAGTAAGGAATTGCCGTATATTATTGATTTTTTTTTCATGTTTATGTGTTAGAAAGTGTACCTTGATGGTTGGGCTAACACGTGCATGTCTTTTTTTTTATCTGAGATGCCGTATATTAGAATGTTGGGCATTTTTCCGCGAGTGCCCCTTTTTATTTGTTTTGCATTTTTTTGCTTAGTCATGTTACCGTAAGGAATTGGCAAGTAGTGTCGCAAAACTTATATTTTTATAGTGTTGGAAAGTGTTTCTAGATGATCTGGCTACCCATGCCTATTTTTTTTTAGCCAGATATGGCGTATATATAAGTATGTGTTCGATTTTCCTGTGATTGCCATTTTTTCGTTTTTTCCCATTTCTTTCAAAATTACTACGTACTAAGGAACTATCACAGAGTAATGATTCATTTATATGTTTATTTGTCGGAAAATGTGCCTTGATGGTTTGCCTAGCACGTGGCTGAAATTTTTTTTTTCTGAAATGTCGTATATTAGAATGGCCATTTTTCCGCGAGTGCCCCTTTTTATTTGTTTTGCATTTTTTTGCTTAGTCATGTTACCGTAAGGAATTGGCAAGTAGTGTCGCAAAACTTATAATTTTATAGTGTTGGAAAGTGTTTCTAGATGATCTGGCTACCCATGCCTATCTTATTTTTTAGCCAGATATGGCGTATATATAGGTATGTGTTCGATTTTCCTGTGATTGCCATTTTTTCATTTTTTCCCATTTCTTTCAAAATTACTACGTACTAAGGAACTATCACAGAGTAATGATTCATTTAGATGTTTATTTGTCGGAAAATGTGCCTTGATGGTTTGCCTAGCACGTGGCTGAATTTTTTTTTTCTGAAATGCCGTATATTAGAATGTTAGCCATTTTTCATCGAGTGCCCCTTTTTATTTGTTTTGCATTTTTTTGCTTAGTCATGTTACCGTAAGGAATTGGCAAGTAGTGTCGCAAAACTTATATTTTCATAGTGTTGGAAAGTGTTTCTAGATGATCTGGCTACCCATGCCTATCTTTTTTTTAGCCAGATATGGCATATATATAGGTATGTGTTCGATTTTCCGGTGATTGCCATTTTTTCGTTTTTTCCCATTTCTTTCAAAATTACTATGTACTAAGGAACTATCACAGAGTAATGATTCCTCTAGATGTTTATTTGTCGGAAAATTTTGTTTACTTCTTTTTTGATTGAATATCATCAAATTTTTTTAGCTAAAATATTATATTGTTTCACATTTTTGTTTTTTTTTTCGATTTTATTTCCCTTCAAAAAAATTTTTTTGGGTCAGAATTTCAATTTTATAGTCGTAAAATAATCGACAATTATCCAGCAACCCACCATACAATTTTTATGCATATCCAATAATAATTAGATTAGTAAATAACACCTTGAAATTGACATACCCTTCCTACATTTCAAGTGGCAGATTAGGGAGTCTGAGTCAGTGTGGTTGGCGGCCATTTTGTGGACATATCCGAAGCGTAAGTTGCCCTATCTATATATATTCTTGTTCCCTATAGAATTTGTGATATTTTGGTATATTTTTACCTGCATAAATATCATATTATATATTAAATATATGTATTTTTTTACGAAATTTCTAAGTACTCAAAAAATTACCTTTAGATATGGCCCCTGATATAAATGTAATTTACAAAATAATGAAGATTGTTTTACATATTTCTATTTTAGGATAACATATGTTTATTCCCTAAAAAAATTAGCCACTTCCTATTTCATTTGGGTACCCAAAAAAATTCATGAAATTTGGACAAATTTTTTTGGCCAAAAAAAGTTACCCCTTTTTTTTCTCATTTCAGATCTTCACCTCCATGGGTCTGACTTCATCCAAAATACATCAAGATGTGTCTTAAACATTCAAGAATCAATTCATAAAAGGATTTGTGTATATATGTATAAACTTTTTTTTTATGAATTTTTATGTCAGGTCTTTTTTTTTCTACTTAATTTTTTAAAATATTTATAATAAATAGTTTTTCTGCAGATGAGTAGTATTTATCTTTACAGTTGTTTTAAGCATTCATTGAAGTTTTTTTTGGCAAAAGAAAAAAAGAGGTTACTGCAAAAACTGATTTTTCAAGAATTTTTTTTGGCGTCGGGGTCGTTCGCGTCCGAGTATACCCTTAAAGGGGTGTCCGAGGAGCGTACCTATCCAGGGTTAAATAATCTGCTTCCAGAATTCGTTGTTTTTCCCTTTAATGCTTTCCAAAATTAGATAAACACTGGGCCAATGAAGAGAGTGTTTATAATTATAAAGCTAATATTGATTATTTAGCCTAACCTTGTGTATTATAATTTTTGATTGTCAAAATTTATGTAAAAGTTTTGCATTATAATGTCAAATCTTTATCAGTTCATGTATGCCTAACCATTGTGTTTGTGTTTGGTTACAAATGCTATAATTTCTTATATACATATAAACATATGATGGACAAACTCTATTGTAATGCTCTTGGATGATCGTTTTGCCTCCTTGCAATTAAATGTGCAAGTTTAATTATTTTTTCAATGTTTCATATATAAGCTGAAGACCCCTTCGGGTTAAACCAGCTTTCAGATATTCTTATTATTTATAATCAATGTTTATTCATCACATAGGCCTGTATGTCTGCACAATTTAATACACAAATTAAAATAAATATAAGTATACACTTAATTATATATAGGCTAGGCATGAGCACCTTGAAGAAATAGAGACCTAGATAAGTAGCCTTTGTTAATATAACCAATATGGGCGCTTTTAATTTTTGTTTTGAAAATCTGAGATGCCCCTTTGATGTTTAAAAATTGAGATGCCCCCTGCCCCACACACACTACACACTGAACTGACGATGATACTTGTGAAGTCACCCATGCGATCGGATATAGCATGTTTACACAGGAATAATGATACTTTTAGGGCCTAGCCGAGACTGACCTGATATGAAATAATCAGAACAAATACGTGCGTAGGGTAGTGAGGATTCACGTAGATCAGCCTGTGATATTCTGGTCAACCACAAGTCACGTCTGCGCTTGGATAATTCCTCTATCTTTGTCCTGATTCTGAATAACTGCCGGTATGCGGTAGAAACTCTTGTCATCTCTTTGTCCTCGATTCCCACAGCCATCAATAGCGCAAAAACTGGGCATTGTGTGAATGTGAATGTGATGAGATGGCTAAATATTCAACAGTTCAACCATAGCTATTCACTGAACACGTCTTTGTTTGCCCTCCAAGATGGTGGACCGGATGTTTGATGACGTGTATTGAAAGGACTCTATAGGTCTACCTGCTGAGTCATCAGTAGCCATTGCCTGGCCCTACCTGGTCCTAGCTTGAGTAGAAAGGGCTTAATTAGGGTGCTAATCATATGTATATAAGGTCAGTCTCCAGGGCATTGTCCTACTCGCTAGGGCATTGTCACTGTTCCTTGTCTTTGCCATTCATGAGCGGCCTTTAAACATTTAAATGAGGATATGTATGCTTTCCCTCTGCTATAAACCTTCACGAGAGATAATTATGTCTTTTCCTTCAAGTATCAACTACATATCCTGATTAATGTGTCCTTAAATCTTCTGTCTTCGAGTGATGGAGAGGAAATAACCAACGGTGTCAAGTGAGCGTCCTTCCTTGAGATAACGAGAATCACATTTAAAGTATTATAGTAAAATTAAACGCTTCTTTTGATTCGATCTATCCTTATCCTTCTTATACTTTATCAACCGAATTACTCTCCCTGTTATGTGACTCAAGACAATAAATTCCTGTTCAAATGGTTTTACACACAAATCTTCTCCTTTCTGTGTCTCCGTCTGTTCATTAAAACTTGAAGTGGAATGAAAGGGAGAGGAGAACTTAGAGTTAATTCATCAGACTGTTGATAATTGTCTTGTCTCTGCATAAGGCAAATTCTATTTCAATAAAGCTTTGGAAAACACAAACACACAGATACAAAGACAGACAGACAGACATACACACGCTCACACACAAATACACATATGAAAAAGCAACAATATCTCAGTGGCGTCCAAGAATCGAAGACAGAATTTCTGTCAGATTAATACTATGCTTGATACTATTAGAAATACGGATCGCGTCAGGCAAACGACCCCTTTATTGTAGAGATAGCGGTAGGAAATAAGTTATATATACAAATTTATATATATATATATATATATATATATATATATATATATATATATATATATATATATATATATATTATTACTTGCTAAGCTACAACCCTAGTTGGAAAAGCAGGGTCCTAACAGCCCAAGGGCCCCAACAGGGAAAATAGTCCAGTGAGGAAAGGAAACCAGGAAGAATAATATATATATATATACATATATATATATATATATATATATATATATATATATATATATATATATATATATATAGGTAGATAGATAGATATATATAGTGTATATATGTGTGTGTGAGTGTGTGTGTATAGCCAATATGTATAAATCCTCATCATCACCTCCTCCTACACCTATTGACGCAAAGGGCCTCAGTTGGATTTCACTAGTCGTCTTTGTCTTGAACTTTTAAATCAATAGGCCTACTTCTCCATTCATTGTCTCCTACTTCACGCTCCATAATCTTCAGCCATGTAGGTTTGGGTCTTCCAGCTCTTCTAGTGCCTTGTGGAACCCAGTTGAAAGTCTGGTGAACTTATCTCTCTTGGGGAGTGTGAAAAGCATGCCCAAATCATCTCCATCTACCCCTCACCATGATCTTATCCACATATGGTACTCGGGTAATCTCTCTCATAGTTTTGTTTCTAATCCTTTCCTGCTATTTGACTCCCAATATCCTTCTGAGTCTTTGTTCTCAAATCTACTAAACCTATTGGAAATTGTTTCATTGTCATATCATGACTCATGTCTATACAGTAACACCAATCTCACTAAACTGGTTTAAAGTCTGATTTTTACATGTAATGTCAGGGAGATTTCATTTCTAAAGTTTACTCAACCTAGTCATTGTCTGATATGATTTTTCAATCTTTCACTAAACTTTAATTCTAAAGACCCAGTATTGTATATATATATATATATATATATATATATATATATATATATATATATATATATATATATATATATATATATATATATATATATATATATATATATATATATATATATATAAAACGCAGCCATTTCTACTCCCCTGCAGGTCAAAGGCCTCAGACATGCCCTTATTCATGTCTGGGGTTTATACAATTTTCATCACCACACTAGCCAACTGCAGATTGGTGATGGTGGGAGAATTTTGTCTGATAGCTCATAGGGAGCCAAACTAGTATAGGTGACCCATACTGATGAAAAATGAATATTTTTTTTGGGGGGGACAGCTTTCGATCTAAAAATTTACAGTACGAAGCAAGATATTTCAATTGCAGGTAAAATCATTAAGATAAAATTATAAGTGATTGATTTTATTTAAATGTAAAAGAGGTATTGTAAAGGTGTTTTCATTCATGAATTATCTAAAAGATGAATATTCTTCTGTTCCATATTTCACTAGACAACTTTTTAATAATACATTCAAGATTTAATTCGTTCATAAGTGATTAAAGAAATCATAGACATGTTTACATATTTTCTATATTAACTTGTATTTTTTTAGTAAACTTTGATTAAAATTTATTTTATATAACAAAATTTTAAAGTTCAAATGATAGTTATATATAAATTACTCCATTGAATTACGTTTATTTTCTATATAATTTATCAGTATATTGATCTATTAAACCTTTATTATACAATTGCAATGTATAAAGTAACTATTTAATACAATAGTAATCATAAAACATATTTTACATTGCTTCTTATTTTGGGGTAAATTAGATGGTTCTTACAATCATAGATTACGCGAAGTAGTGAGCTGAGCATTAGAGTATATACTCTGGAACGAAGATATATTTAACATCTTCGTTGTAAAATACGCGATAGAATCACGTTTAAGATTTTAATTTCGTCAACCCTTCAGTCAAGAGGGTATTCAATAATAGTATCCTGTTAATTGCGTAATTTATTCATTGAATCGTCAATTCTTCTTCTTCTTCTTCTTCTTCAAGATTGCCATGCCTCATAGCATGACACGGGCTCTTGTCCTAGACAGCCCGTAAGAGAATAGCTATCTGGAATGAGAACTCCTAAAGGAGCAATATGGTTTATTAAAAGAAGAGGTAGATTGGAATGAGTCTGGAACAGGAAAAGGATGCAGGATAAGGAATAAAAGGATGTAGTATGAGGGATGAAGGAGAGGTATGACAAGACTTGGCAAGGGGCAGAAAGCAACCCGAAAAAGGGGACTCCTTTTTAGGTCCACGAAAGAAAGTTTTTAGTCAGAGAAAATAGTATTGATAGTAGCAAGTCCCAGTAAGTAAAAGAAACTGGGAGAGGAGAGAAGGAGTTTTAGTAGGAGAGAAAAGGAGTAGGTTTAAGCAAAGAAGCTTATTCCTGCTCTTGGGATGGAAAGGGGGAGGGGGCCAATTCTGTGCAGCGCTCGGACAGCTCGCACGAGAAAGGCCCCCTAAGGATAGGGTAAGAAGAGGGTTAACAGGGAAAGAGGGTGGAAGACAGGAAGAACAAGAGCTGTTTCCTTATGAGGAAGACAGCCTTGTAATAACTATTCTCCATTTAGGAATAGGGAATTGGGAAGGGGAGGATTGCAAGAGGGGAAGGATTATCTCTGCTCAGTGGCTGAGAACTGAAACTGTTGCAGGAGTTGCTGGAAGGTGGAGGTTGATGAGAGGGAAAGGACTTTGGTAAGGATCTGGAAGGCGATAGGGATGAGGTCTTGCAAGGTGAGAGACTCAATTGCTTGAGTCAAGGTTTGGGAAGGGGATGAGGATGAAGGTTGTTGCTGGTCCCTTTGGGGAGCAGTTGCAGGTCGGTGCTGATCCTTTTTAGGAACAGTTGCAGGTCGTTGCTGGTCCTTTTTAGGAGCAGTTGTAGGTGTAGATGCAGGAGCAATTGTAGAAGTAGAAGCAGGAGCAGGAGTTGGCTGAGTTGGTCTTCTCTGGCGAGGAGTTCTCTGTTCTTTAGGTGGCTGGGATGGAGCTGGTTTGTTATGGTTTGAAGAGGATATATTCTTCATGGCTGCTATCCTCTTGAGACGCTCTGGGCAGCGCTTATTCCAAGCATGGTGTGGCTTGGAACAATTAGGGCACTTGGATGTGGTTTGACGTCCTTCTTTATGGGCCTTTATGCACACTTCTGTGCTATGTCGCTGGCTGCAGATACCGCAGATAATGGGGCCTCTGCATTCTTCTTTATGATGTCCAAAAGCGTTGGCATCTGTAGCATCGAAGGGGCTCAGGTGTATAATCCTCGATGGGGAAAGTGCCCCAGACTCCTAAGTCCAGTTTGGAAGGAACTAGACCTATAAAGGTGGCAATTAGGCGTCTAACAGGAACGTCATCCTTGCTTGTGCAGCGAACAGCACAGTCAATATTGCTGCACGAGGTTACAATGGAGATAGGCATCGTCACAGGATACCTGGTAATGACTGCCTTCTTCCTGATAAAAGCAGGATCGAGCAGTGTTAAGGTGGAGTCTTCCTGAAGGAATCTGGCTGTCTCAATGTCCTTGGGATAGATGATAAGGTCACCTTTCCTGTTAGGTCTTGCAGTGAGTTTCATGCCAGGCTTGGCAGCCATGGCAGCAAAAGAGGCATAAGAGAGTTCATTGTTTGCCTGTGAAAGTCGAAACTTTGGCAGAGGCTTCTTTGGCTGTGTAGCTGGGATGTTTTCTTGTATGGCAGTGGCTTCTTGCAGGAGTGTCTGGACGAAGTCTGTGCAGTTGCAGTCGGTGGAGTGGGCCCCTTGTTCAGTCTCCATGGCATTGGAGGACTCAGGCTCGTAGGTAGAAGGAATGACTGCTGTTGCACCTGATTGCTGAGGAGTTGTAGGGACAGACAAGGACGAGTCTGTGCTCTCAGTCCTTGGAGTCACAATAGGTGATGTTGGGGCTAATTCTGGCATTGGTGAAGATTGGGCAGAAGTCTTCTTCCTTTTCTTCTTATTATTCATGGCACGAGCCCATTCATCATACTCAATGATTTTATCACAAACATCTTTGCAACCTTCACAGTTACAGCAGACATGGTGATTTTGTACTTCCTGATTCGGATTAAGGTTCCTTGTTGCTAATGCACTAAAAATCTCAGCTCGGCGTTCCTGGTAAGCTAAAACGCTATCACAGTCACAAACTTGGCCATTGTAGTAGTCTTCACAAGGACGACTTTTAAGTGCATAGTAATTCCATGCCTTGTTTCCCAAATGAGCAACGGACAATGTGGTTGAACTCTACGGGAATCACAGTGAAAATTTCGGGAGGTTAAGATGTATATAATCCAGGGGTTGTCGGCACCTAATCTAAGCGAACACTGAATCGTCAATCAAAGCATCTTGATAAGACTCTTTTTAAAATTCTGATTCCTATTTCTATAAATATATATGTAATTCTTTACTGAATCTTCTACATGATATAAAGATTTTCATTTGAATTTATCAAAAATAATTATAAACACAAACCAATAATCTTAAAACGTTAAATACTCCAAAATATTCGAAAACACATCATCATGACAATAAAATATCTTTCTCGCTGATCAAATTTGTCAGGAATTTGCGTAAAATTAACCATTCACTGAGATTGGAAGAAGCCTTTCCTGCTCCATCAGTATTTAATAAGTAAAGAAACTGAATGAGAGAATATAAGCGTGAAAACTTTATTTTCGTTGACTATAATGGAAATTAATTTATGCAATTTTCTATAGATTTTGCAGAAAATAGAAGAACTCGCAACACAGTTTTCTTTCGTTTCTGTCTTAGCTTTCGAGGGGGACTAAATGAAATGTAATTCTATATCATCACTTTATCTAAGTTTATATGTTAATAAATGTTGCATTTTCAATCCTCCTTATTCTATAATGACCTTTGATCTATTTCTAATTATGTTTAAGGGGAAACAGGAAGATCTGCTCTTCTATTCTGTTGTAAGATTCCATAAAAACAGTTACATTTACGAAAACTATCTCACAAATTTTTAATATTAGATTTAGAGGGAGAAAGAAAAGATAGTAAATTGTGAAAAACTATAGTAATTATAGATTATTTTCCTTCTCATTCACGGTAGCAATTCCTTTAGAGAGAGAGAGAGAGAGAGAGAGAGAGAGAGAGAGAGAGAGAGAGAGAGAGAGAGAGAGAGAGAGAGAGAGAGAGAGAGAGCAAATGGTTTTGCTCTCTATTTTTTTTTCGTAGGTTCTGAATGATGCTTATATAAGTACCAACAGTATTCTTGTAGCTCCAGGTAAAATCAAATCCAAAGGAAATCCTACGGTCTGGCATCAAAAATTAAATACATACAAAAGAATTAAGTGGTTGTTGCAGTTAATAATTCTAGGTAATCTCATCTATAAATATTAGTAATTACAAGCTGAAATTAAGGAGGTAAGTAAATAAACGAGTTACTTAAACACAAATCAGTCAGTTTTAACATCTAATGTTGCATAAGCGTTTGGAATAGAAAGCAATACAGCGACCCTCTTTACTAATCATTGATATTTTGCATAGCTAAAACGCACATACCAGACCTCAAGAACACCTTCAGGGTAGAACTTTCTGGCTAAAAATGCTTGGTTATAGATTTGCCTTTGTTCGTTGAAGGATACCTCAGACATTACGTCCTAATACATCTCTTAACCTATCAAAGTAGGGACTTAATCAATCTCCAAAATGGCCATTGTACGAGACTTTTGGACGACTTGACCAGGTTAAGAATAAATTTACAAAGTTTCAAATTTCCTGATTCCATAAATCAATGGTTTCAGATCCAGTTCGAAGGACCACTGAAAATTAGAAGTTAAAATTAATGTGTGGGAAATGATTCCAGGAAAACCTCCCTGGCCTCATTTCCAAATTCCTGGCTTGGAGAAGTAGAGTGCCAACACCCCCACGTTCAACAAGCCTGAGAGATGCAGCAAACACTGTTTGCCAACCATACACACGTTTCTTAGAGATAAAGTTTTAATTTGATTTATATCTTGAAGGGCAGCATTGATATAAGTTTATATTTAATAAGAAATAGGTTCACACTGGAGCAATGATGTAAGTCAAAATAAGAGGTGTTAATTTTCCCTCTGGAATCAACTTGAAGGTTTCAAGAGACTGAAATGAAGGAGAAGAGATTCAGTTTATAACCAATTGTAAACAACAAAAGAGAGAATCACTATTACTATTACTACTAGTGAAGCCGTTTTGTAGTAACTGACTACATCGATGTAGGCGAGAGGTTTCATTCAAAAAGAATCTTAATAAGGTTTTTCTTTTACTTCAAAGTAGATATTATTCCTTATAAGTAGATCAATTGGAGACACATCATACACTGAAGGAAGTAACCCAATTGTTACCACTTGACCTACAATTACTTGGATTGGAATCAAGCCAAAATAATAAAATCCCAGTTGAATCCGGTGTAATGGTCTGTTTTTTCCCGTCCGAAATTCTCCCCAGGGGAAATATGGCCCAGAATAATATTCCCCACTATGGACCAAGATTCCCCCTTTACTTGGTGGAGGTAACCATTATTTCGGACTTGGGGAAAAACAGACTATTACACCAGGTCATAAAAGTAAGTCATTAATTTCTTTAATTTTAATGTCTTTAGAGTGCGCAGTTCAACATTACCTCTTGCCAGTACAAGTTTGTAACCTGGGAAGAGGGTCCGAGGGCTTGCTCTCGTCTAGGGGTTGTGACCTGGAAACTTTTAGGTTAGGTTAGGTGGGTTTGTTAGGTTTTGTACCCTTTTGTACCTTTCTATATTTTTGTAAATGGTATATGGAAAAATGCTTTAGAATACACATGTTAATATTATCATACCATTGCCAACATCAGTAATGGCATTGTAACGTTGGTAACGTTGCGTACCTATATATATATATATATATATATATATATATATATATATATATATATATATATATATATATATATATATATTCCTAATATTTGGTCAAACTTACCATTGATTATTTAATTCATCAAAATAATTTCTATGTAAAGGAGGGTGAGGGAGAAATATCTTAGGGGGGAAAATTCCCCTGGGAGAATAACTGCCCGGGCTGCTTTTCCCAGGGGAAATTGATTCTAGGCTAATTTTCCTGGGGGGAATTTCAGTCAGGGGGGAAAAATTTCCTGCTACAACGGTTCTCTTTGGGAGATGCAATAAAGCACAAAGGATTGTACAATATGGAGGAGGTTCTGGACTTTTGCAACAAGAGATGATCATTTAATCGGATCAGACTGACTCAGGTATGTAAACATCCAGATAGGTTACAAACAGTGTTGCCATTTCAGGATGATGTAATAAGTTGCAAGCTCATTTCTTTAAATTTTCTCCTTGATAGAATTTCTTTGAACTTTTTTGTTTACTCACATTATATATGTATATATATATATATATATATATATATATATATATATATATATATATATATATATATATATATATATATATCAATTGTCTTTTTTACTAGTTAGTATATAATAATGAAACGATAACTGTTTTGCAATTAGTATTATGGTCTTCTTTCTCTTCTTTTAGATTTCATTTACAAAAAGCTCAATTACCTAAATTCAAAATTGTTCTCTGGACATCCATCAGCCCTTTTGTTCCAGAACCAAGCATTGTTCAATACGTCATATAGCTACTGTTATCAAAATGCTTTATGAATAAAATGGATAATATGTTGGTCTTTTCTGATTCAATGCTACTAACTGGAGAACCGTATAACACCGTTTCAAATCTAGAATGAAATGTAAATTTACTTATAAGTCATTGTATCGCAATCATAATTAGGATGGTTTTCACTATTATGAAAACATTGGCAAGAAATTAAAATGATTCTGTACTGAAATTTGTTTTGAAGAAAACTCTTTGGTTCCATTTTAATTATTTGTTTAATACTCATAACTATAAACACTTTATATTGAGATCGTAATTTCTTTTAATTTATTTACCTATTATGGAGTTATTTCGTTGAATACATTTAATTGAATAAATTTGAACATGAAAGGGATCGAGGTATCTTGGGAAAAATGGTTATACTCTTAGTAATTAATTAGGTTGAATTGACCGGGATTGGAAGTCAGAACAACTGCTGTACCATTGAGAAGAACGAAGTGGTTTCTCTCTCTAAGAAAACATCATTTTCCACTCAATGAATAAGTCCTCAAACCGGATTTTCTTCTTGTTGCATATTAATCCTTGGTTTAAAACTCTGTCTCTCAAAGGTTTGTAAGTACAGGAGAAGAATAAAAGAGAGAGGCAGGCCGCAGGCCCTCATGCGATATTAGATAGTAGTAGAATCAGTCTGAGAAAGGAAAAGAAAGGAAGGGAAAGGAAAGGTTTTTTGGTTCATGCCTAGCCCTTGCTACAGGAGTCCGTTCGTCAACATCTATTGATGATTATAAAGGGTAAGATTGCTAAAAATTTATGATGGTAGTTTTTTTTGATTGGATAATCTTGATGGTACTCTTTCTAAAACTTGGAATTCTTTTTCTCAAACTATATATGTAAAATATCACCAATTTTTCGTAAATGTTATACAAAAATTGCAATCAATTTCTTAACGATTAATTATAAAAACAAAAACAAAATCTTAAAAGGTAACAGTAAGCAAGGCTGTTCAAAAGTACATCATTACACAGTCACTCTCTGACTGATATTGGCAGGGAAAGTTCCATCTTGGACTGTCACTCACTGATCAGGCACAACTCTCCTGCAGATATAGTTTCCCTGACATTTTCCCTTTCACGAGGGTGTCTTGCGGTATAGTAGCAACGTCATACTGGCTTAAATGGAAAGGCCAGCGTTCGATTCTCCCAACAGACGAGGGAAATAAGTTTTGTTTCTGCTCTTATTAATAATACTTTTATCGTTAGGTCTTACTGTCTGTATATATTGCCTTACCTTGCGTAAGACTATCGTTAGGAAAGGTACAACTTAGATTGGTTGGAAGTTCGTAAGCTACACAGCTAAGTATAATACATAGGCCTAATAAAACGAATGTGCTATTGCTTTATTTTACGTGTATTCTTTTTTACTGTTTTGATTCAGTTTAATCTTTACTTCTGCCATCCTTTCCAGCCTTTGGTATTACAATCTCCTGATTTTCCAGATAATTGAAACTTTGCCTAACACACGTATTGGTAACAATAATTACAAAATGAAACATTATGATATCCAAGTTTGAACTTCAAAAGTATCAATAAGTAAATTCCAAGAATTAAGAAGAACATTCATAATGTGGTTACTATTTTCACTAAAACTTCTCCTAAACTAAGATTAAGCAAAACCAAAGAAAACTGAACCGTTGAGGGCTTAGTAGTATACTCTTCATCCCTACACAACAAAACAAAGTTTATCCTTATCATTCCTGTTTCTATGATTTTCTTTTAATTCTAGCATATTTAACTTTGTTTTCATAACCGTTATTGGCTCATTAGTGTTAGCTTCTCCTGTGAAATCTCTTCTACTATTACTAATCACAAACCTCAGTTTGGTCATCTCTGCTTTCTTTTCTTCTATTTTTCTTTTAATTTTATTTGCCACTTTACTTTTTATTTCTTTCTTTGTTCTCGCTTCTTATACTTTCTTACTTCTTCAATTTTAATATCATATTTGTCGTATATTTCTATGATACTTTTTCCCTAACATTCCCCATATGGTTCTCTTATTTGGACAGCTATATGTACTTGAGAGTTGTCATAGGAAAACAACCAACATCCAAGAAGTAAATCAAGAACCCAAAGCAGTGGCTCTTAACCTTTTATGGCTGCGACCCAAAATCCTGTTCAGATCAACCATGGTGACCCTTAACTTCATAAATACTTTTATTTAAATTATAATATACTTTTGCTTGTAAAAACGTGTGACAGAAACAAAAATCACATGCAGAATTTTTTATAATGCAAGTAGTGAACCTATATAATAATGATCCATGAGAAATAAGACAATGCACTGATAATTTCTAAAATAAAAATAAAAATGTTTCTTAATATAAAAAAGAAAAATGTATTATTAGGCTATAATTTACCATTGTTGAAAAAGGAAATTATTCATACACGATTACTTGACATGAAATATAGTAATAACCCCTTCCATCCGTGCCTCTGCCCTCCACTTCTCTTCCTTCCTTTGTTTCTCCGATTCCTCCGTTTTTAATTGTCCCTTTCCCTACCTTCGTCCCTCATTTCAATCCCTCCATTCCATAACCCCCTGTCTCCTTTCCTTCACCCCTTCTTTCGCTCCTTCCATTCCTTCTTCTCCTCGTCCCTTTGTCCGTAGTGAAGTGGTTAAAATCAATGAGATCCTTGACACTGGATTGTTTTGGTCAGCTCTTCAAATCTCGTTGATTTTGATGATAGGCTGCATCTTAGGTCATCTTCTGGTTGCAAACGGTTTCTGTATTTTGCCCTTTATGACTGTGAGGGCTGAAAATCCTGCCTCACTCAGGAAAGTTGTAGCAAAGGGAATTAGCGTTTTCAGGGCTTCACCTCTAAGATTGGGCTTTTCTTTGTGAACTTTTATCCAAAATGAGCTCAGTGATTCCTTTTGCCTTTTGAAATTGTAATGAAGTGTTGCGTCATTCTGAATCTCGCTAAGCTCCTGTTGTAGCTTGCTGATGTTTGCAATTTCATCAGGCAAGTCTTCAGCTTCAATGTTGAAGGGGTTTCTAACCCAACTGTAGTTGAGCGTATTTTCTGGAATATAATGATCACACTCTCTAATTAGCTTGGATATATGTCCCTCAATAATGCCTTGGACTTGAATGAGAGAAAATCTTTCATCCTCTAGAAGTAGGTTAAAAGATGGAAATGATGCAGTCTTTCCAGATTTGATTTTATTCATCCACAACTTCACTTTTCCCTTGAATGCTAATAGCTTCTCAGAAAGCCCAACCAATGTCTGATCACGACCTTGCATTGAAATGTTCAAGGAATTTATTTCAGCAAACATATCTGCAAGATAAGCTACTTGCATCAACCATTTTGATTCTGGGAATTTGTGGGCCAGTGGGTGACTCTTCTCTGTCAAAAATAGCTCAGTCTCGGTCCAGAATTCCAGCAGTCGTTGAGTACCTTTCCTCGTGATAGCCACCTAACCTCAGAGTGGTAAAACAGATATATATGCTCAAAACCAAAATCAGAGCACATTTGAGTGAACAATCTTGAGTTCAGAGCCCTAGCTTTAATGATTTTAATAACCTGAGTTACTTCCTGCATCACCTTCTGTAACTCATGTGATAACTTCAGAGAAGCAAGATTTTCATGATGAAGTAGACAGTGAACAACCATCACACTCGGATTTTCTTGCTTAACACTCACAATGAAGCCCTGACGTGCTCCTAACATTGCTGGTGCTCCATCACAACAAACACTGTAACACGGCCTCCAGAGAAGTCCTTCTTCCTTGAATAATGAATCTACCTTCATAAAAATGTCTTCTCCAGTAGTTGTGGTTTGCAATGGCTGGCAAAACAGAAACTCTTCTTCCATATCTTCTGGACCTTGATATCGTTCATATGTCATGAGTTGGGCATCATTACTAACATCAATTGACTCGTCCAGTTGGAGATTGAAGTGCCCACTCTTTTTTATTGCTGCAACCACTTGGTCTTTTATGTCATGTGACATATTCTGGATTCGTTTTTGACTGTGTCATTTGATAGGGGAACATGTTCTATTTTCTTGGCAAATTCTTTCCCATAAATTGTTTGCACCATATCAAGAGCTGCAGGCTTTACCAATTCTTTGCCAATGGTATGTGCCTTTTTAGCTCTTGCAATTCTCCAATCTATGAGGTACGAAGCAAGTGTTGATTGTTGCATGCTCGTAACCGCTGTGTTGGTAGGAGCATCTAGTCGTTGCCTTTTCAGTTTCTGTTCTTCTCTTTCAAAGAAACTTCGGTCTTTCTTGACAAATCCACTGTGCTTTCCTTCTAAGTGTCGTCTAAGTTTATTCTGTTTGAAGGATTCGTTACTCAGAATTTCCCGACAAATAACACATTGTGGTTTAAGTACGCCCTGGTGAGTTATGCGTGTGAAACCTAGGTTAAGGTATTCATCCTTGTACTGTCTTTTAGCCATTATCACTTGATAATGAACAGCAACCTGAAAACAATAAAGATTCAGAGGACGCTAAACAATCTTCGTAAAGGCGCTTAAATGAGCTAACTTAAAAGAAATACAGGGAAATTCTAGTTTTTTTCCTCTTATTACTGTATTTGGCGTTCTTGTATACAGGAAAAAAGGCTCTAAGAAAAAGGCACAAGGCTCACAGAAAGCACTAAAACTAGCACCAAAAGCCCTCAGTTGCCAACTCTGGACACTGACACATCAGCTCCTGACTTCCTCCACCTCCCCCTCCTCCTTCCCTCCACCAACGATTAGATTAAAATGGCAAGATGAGATGTTGGTAATATTTTCACCTCAATCAAATCGTCTGTCTCAATGTTTTGCTTAACATTAGATAATAATGACTTATGAATTCTACATTCAGGATTAATACTTTGATAATATTTTGAATAGGAATATTGGGAAAATAGGAAGTCCATAAATCCTTGCTGACCCATTCAAATGGCTTGGCGACCAAACTTTGGGTCGCGCCTTGGGGTTAAGAACCACTGACCTAAAGGAAAGATCAAATGGAAAGCTTGCAGCCATGAGATATATGTCTTCTCTAAAGGACGGAGCAAATGAGCATATAAATAAGAACTACCTAGCCTGTACAAGAACACTTGTGGACTATGCTGCTCTTACCCTAACAAAGCTGACAGAGACCCGAAGAGTTACTCTGGAGGTAATACAAAATGATGCCATGAGACTCATGCTATGAGCACCCATGTGGACAAGGCTGTGTAATATCAGGCTTGAAACCAACTTGCCTGCCTTAGAAGATAGGATTGCACAGAGAAACGCAAGCACAAGGCAAATATTTCTCGCTCTGACAGAGACTCCATAGCACAGAAGAGGGTAAGAGGAGAACTCACAAAGCACCCTGAGAACCAGACATAAAGCTCCTATGGCAAGGACCACAGTGATAATCTAAAGAGCCTGGGAATAGCTGAAGTAATACTGAAACTGAGTCCAGACACAACTCAGGGCACAAAGCACATCCCACCCCGGAAAAAGGAAACTGCATCTTCATTGTATACAAAACTTCTAAAAGTAAAAGAAGGTTGCACAATGGAGGAGCTAAGAACAGCAGCCCAGGAGGCAATCATAGGCATAGAAATTGAACTGTGGATCGTGGAATTCAAACAACAGGAGCTACAGTATACTTCAACAACTTTACAGCTTTCTGGAGAATATCCAACTATGCCTCTACCATGCAGACAGAACTTGTTGTAATAAAGCAAGTACAGAAATACTCGTTTGAAAATGAAGAAATACCAGTAGTCATCCACAGACTCAAAATCCTCAATGCAAGCATTGCAACAAGCAAAGAACCCCCCCCCCACCCCAAAAAAGGTCTACTAGCTGATATCAAGTCACTACTATATCAGCACAATAAAAGAGGCAGACCTGTGACTCTCAACCTGATTCCAAGTCATATTGGAATACCATGGAATGAAAAAGCAGATGAGGTAGCCAAAAGCACAGACAGACACATAGAGAGGTTACAGGTGCTCATACAGCCTGCGCTTCAACAGACTAATAACAAAATAAAGCCACACCTCAAAGAAAATATGATCAAGGACCTACACAAGTGGATAGAAAATAACTCCCCTTCTGCCAGGTGGTACAAGTGGGCCACAGATCTGGTGCCTCTCCCCATTGACAGGCAAACAAAAAGAGAGAGAGCTGTATGTATTCACAGACTCAAGGTGTGGTACAAAGCCTGCTGGGCGACTGTAGAAAACAGTGTAAGACCATGCAAACACTGTGAAGAGATACCGCGCCAGGCCCTTCAGCACTACTTACTAGAATGTAGGGGGACAGCGTATCCAAGGGGTAACTTACAACCAGGCGTTAACTCACAAAACTCCATACAAACTGCAGCCACACTGGTAAAAGCAATTGTTGAGGATATTGAAACCCATAGACAATTGCTTTCAAACCTACCTCCATCGAGGTAATGTAACCTCTGGAAGTTCATTCAACTTCATCTCATCCCCTCACTGTAAGGCCCTATACACATCATAGGTAGGCCTATTATTCCATAAATTTTTCTACAACTGAAATACTCTGCAGGGACCCTAGGCCTTAAATTCTTAAAACTACCACTATCCATGACATGATGGCCCCCTTCCATTACCATCATCATCCTTCCTCTGTTCATATTTGTCTCTACAACTAAAATCCTTTTAAATTTCCATTTTTTAACAATTGACCTACTGAATTTTTTTTTCAGATTACCTACGGGCTGAACAGGTGAAAGTCCAGTGCCAACTGGAACTGTTGGCTTTAATACCACTACTTTCTTAAATAGCGTTTGTCATCTGATGTTATGATGTTATGAAATAGCATCACCCTTTTATACTCTATTCTATTTTCAATTGGCCATATTCCTGTTTCTGCTATTAGGCCAAAGTATGGTGTGGTAGCAACCCGTTCAAAAATTCCGTTCATGATTTTGTTCTTAATACTCTCTAGTTCTTTCATTTCTTTTTTTACACCCCATGTCTCAATATTTTGCTACCATTCTATGTACTATTACTGTCTCGTAGACCTTTATTCTCATTAGCAATGCCATTAGATTTCCTACTCTGTTACTGTCTCCATACTTCCTTACTTCTCGTACTATGTATTATATTCTAACATCCCTTGGGCTTATAATGCGACTATAGTTTCCTTTTTCTGAGTACCCTTCTCCTAAGTATTTATATTACTAAACTTTTTCTATTCTTCCATTTCTAACCACCACGTTCACCCTTTTGACCTCTTCTTTTTTATGTCTAATTACTAACATCGCAGACTTCTGTTCTTCCAAACTGAGGCAGTTGCTAATGGTTTTTTCTACTTTGTAACAATTGTTGCTAGGGAACAATATATCATCTACATAAATTAAGGTTTTTATTCTAATATTTCTAATCAGGGTTATCATGTTTTCACTTATTGAATTATCTTTGTCCAAATACTGTTCCCTGTTTTACGTTTCCTTCTATCTAAATTTCCTCTTTATATCCAATGGGGCTCTTGATAATATCTTAACCCCTTCTCAGGGGAGGGGGGGGGGCACCAAAATGTCCTCACCTGCATAATCATCCTGAAACAGAATGAGCCTTCCTTAAGTCTGGTTAAGAATGAAAAGACAACTGATTATCATTTGAATAGTCACAAAAACCATTGCATAGGAGAAGGTGGAGATATAACTGTTGGAAAAGAAGAACAGCAACAAGAAAATGAATAGAAAAAATCAATATTCGATGTATATATAAAGAGGAAATACAATGTCCGTAAAGAGGCTAGGATAAGCAATTTGACCCATGATTACTGAAACTACCATGCTTACTGAAACATCCCGGACTTCGTCATACACATGATCTGCTGGTACCGTAGAGAGTTGAACCATCGGTTATTGATTACCTAACACAGAGGTCACCTCAGTTTTGGGAAAGAGAAGGTCCTTCAGTTCCAGAGAAGGAAGATAAGGGGCATCTTGTTGAGAGCTCTTCTGGAAACCTCTTACCCAGTGTCGGAGCATCCTCTGACTTCGACCTCAAATGTCCAAGGAGACGTCAGTAGCATAGATGCTGGTTTGAAGGAGATCCGAGTAAACCTGGCATTTGGAAGGTTCCTAGATTACAACGGATCCCTTGGAAACATGACAATCAGCATGTTTATGGCAGGTCTTGTGGCCACAGGGGGACTTGACCGGCTTGGTACAGTCAACCTGTAAAGAAGAAACATTTCAATGACTGCATCATAGTTAGAATCAGAACAGTGGGTAAAGCATTCCAATGGGTAAAAATAAGTAGACTTAAGGAGCAGCATCCCAAGACCTGTGCCACCTCGCCAAACATATAGGGTAAGTGGAAAATGAAAACAGCCACCTTAGAGCAACTAAGAACACTATCTAACTCCCAGAAGGACCTTCAAGACTTCAGCTCCCCGCCATGACGAATCGATAGCATGGGAGGATGGACACCCTCACCTAACCAGTGAGGTTAAGTGAAAGAAGAAGGGGATAGCACATAAGTGAAAATTTACCAGGCATGGCCGCCAACTAGCGTATGATAGCCTAGGTCAATGGTGATAAAAACGCCCAAGAAACACCAAGAAATGATGGGGGAATACTATAAACATAACACATCTTATAAGAATAATGTAGAACATATCCTTATAGTGATATGACTAAATAACTTAGCGTTTCTGAGCAGTTTCGTAACATGATTCAAAGGCATTGACCACGTTCTGGCCTCGGAAAAATAAAAGCATGCAAATCAAATAAAACAGTGGCAGGAGACGCGAAATTCTCCAACACACGAAAAAGGGGTACTCAACTTAGTTGATGAGGAAGAAGCTGAAGCATCCATGATCGAAAATCATTAAAAAAACAAGAAAAACAGGCAGAATCTCTCCAAGGGACCATCAAAGATGGCGGCTGCGAAGGGGAATGTATCAACAGGAAACGTGTTAGTTGTAACATATTGAGATCGGGAGTTGTAACGGCTTTCTTGCCCACAAATCCTACCCTCACCTTATCCTTGAAGACAAGGTTAATTCTATTTTGGGAAGGATAACTATGGCTTGTTATCAACACGTCCCTGATTTATAAGTGATATCTCTAGGGATATTTGTACCGGAGGTTAAAACTCCGTTGATACCTAAGAGGTAAAATTTCTCTGGTACATCACTCTCAGAAATATACCAAGTAGAAGCTACCAATGAGAAACCTTTATCAGGACAACATGGCTGGAACCCAAAAAAGTAAAAAATTAAATAATACTGATTGTTTAATGTTATGTTCAACTATTTTACACGATGTAGGTTACGCAAAATATACCAATAAACTTTACTAAAAAATAGCAAAACATTAACGGCAATATGAAACTAATAGCCAGCAAACAGAAAATAAAACTATATTTAAGATTTATCATACTATAGATATTTCCAGTATCACACAAAAATATACTGAATACTCACAGCATACCAAAATTAATTGATAAAAATACAAAGTTTTTACCAAGTGGTACGAGTTGACTTTTCAAAGTTTTATAAAACAAGGTACAGATGGCGTTGAGTAGTTTCAGGTATAAAATGTTGACAGGAAGAAATATGGCTCCTGCTTCTAATGATGAATACTGATTCAGTCTTCTTTGTCTTCTTCAAAATACTTTATCGGTGTGTGTAGTCCAGAGTCACAGAGGGTGTAGCTGAAGAATGTCTCCAACACAAGGATTGTTCATTCAGGACTCTCTCGTTTCTGCCTCCCCCTAATCTCTAAAATGGGCTGCCAATGTAAGAACCCGTGTCTAGCAAAATGATGTACACTCTAAAAAGCAAGCAGTGTCTATCTCCCAGCTCAAGAACTGCCGTATCTGGCACAAGGAACACCCAGCTCCCTGCCAGTTTGGTGGCAGAAATTTTCAGCGCTGACATACACTGTCAATTTTCCAATAAGCTCTTATAGCAGATCCTACATATGTTGTTTCTGCTATAGCAAGGAGCACCAGCACTGTCAAGACTTCTGTTATGTTGACAGGAAAAAATGCAAAGAATGTACTGCATACTATGATCACAAGATACTGTGCAGATGCAATGATTACAATCTGTACCACGGCATCGTATATCAACTTGTCACTAGAAGGAATAGGGAGCCTCCGTTGCAAAAGAAAGCCCTACCACTGAAGCTCATCAACATTGAGATCCCACACTTCCATACCCCAGGAGTTCTCCAGAAGATACTGAAGACCCTGGGCAGGCCACATACATGGCTCAATTTTAAACCGAGTCCAGATATCGACTGCATGAAGGCTGCACCTATTAGATATCAGGAACGAGGTCTTCCTGTTCTTGATCCCTCTCCTCAACCAGTGAGGATGCCACCTGCCAAGAAGAGAAAGAGTGGAACAACAGTGAAACCACTTACTGCCACCTCCACTGCCACCCTACCTACTAGCACTCTAACAACAAAAGAAGAAGCGTCAGCCATGGCCCTGGATCCTTCCAAAGACACTCACCCTCCTGCTCTGGCTGAGGCACATCAGCCAGACTGCAATTGCACATCCTTCC
>NC_090749.1:79322954-79368753 GCF_036898095.1 Palaemon carinicauda | reverse complement strand
AAAGCAGATTATGTTCTCGAGGCGATACCCGAGGACACCTTCCGAGGGCTATCTGGAGGGTCCGCTTTGTTACTACGATCAGGCGCTCGAAGAACCCACCTTTCCAAGGTGCACGGGGTGTCTGAAATCGCCAGTTTATGCCTGTTCTCCTCAGGAATTGCTGGACTTTATCCTCTTCATAGAGTCCCTGAAGGAGGTTGCTGGCAGTCTTGAACGTTTGATGATTACCAGACGTGATGAACGACGGGGCACCGTGGGTGGCGCAAAATTGTCTTAGGGCTAAGACAAGTTCTTCCGCTTCCAGGGAGGGGCAGAAATCGATGTACACGGCCCTGCTGGCCATGCATGTCATGATCAGTATGTAGCCTGGCCGCGTTTCAGTCTGTATGGCAGCTGTGTGGTCCACTCTGACTGCTGTAAAGGGTTTTGTGAGGGTGGTCCTCTCCTTCGGTAGAGGGGGTGGTGGTGGCTGTCTCAACAGAGGCTGGAAGGCTAGCACGCATTCTGGACATTGTCGCACGGTCCGCTTGCAATGGAACGTAGACCCGCCGCCCAGCATTTCTGTCGAAAGATACCCATTAGTGTATTCACACCATAATGTAAGTGCAAATGGTGTAAATATCTTAAATAAATCCTGACTAAGTGCCCTTTGGTTGGCAAGAAAATTAACTGATTGGTTTCCTCTACTTAGGACACTTATCCCCTAGTACAAATAAGACTATCTATTAATACTAGATTCAATTGTCTGACAAAATTAGCAACTTCACGAGTGGGTCTGACTCCGCCCTCTAAGTAAGCATAAACTGTAGGCAAATAAAGTTTTTGCTCTAGTTGGACAACAATACTGAACGGATGCCGTTTTATTTTGGTAAACCTTTTGATTACCCTAGCAACTCTCAGCAAGAACTGGAATTCTACTTCCCTTTGTAAAATTTCCCATATCTCTCCTGGGGGGACAGGACTCATTTCCTCCCTCAGTTCTTGTACCACCGCCACTACGGTGTTTTCATGGGTTGGATCTTCCTCCTTGCAAGGAACAGGCTTTCCCGTGGTCCTGAGGAATTCTGGACCGTTCATCCAAAGAGAGTTATCTAGCAGTTGTTGCGTCGTTGCACCTCTGGACAGGACATCTGTAGGATTCTGTTTACTGGGGACATGGTTCAAACTGAATCGACAAACCTGCCGGAGAAAAACAATCTCCGCCACTCGGTTAGATATAAAGATGTTCTTGTGCTCCTTGGCATCGGGAGATGCTACCCATGCCAACGTGACCTTACTGTCAGTCCACATGACTATCTCTCGTGGCTCTATCAGCTCATTGAGGGTCTTTGCTAATCTGCAGACTAACAACAATGCTAACAGTTCTAGCTTGGGAATTGTCAATTTGTTCATCCCCTTCAGAGTGATCCTCATTTTACTAGTTATTAGGCTTACCTGATTGCAGTTGTCTCTAGTATATGCCACTGCGCCGTAAACCTTACTGCTGGCATCGGTGAATATATGGAATGCTAAACCTTTCTTACCTATCGTTCTTGGAAAGGTGATGTTGCTCACTGCTTTCAAATCACTCAACAACTCACTCGCTTCTCTAGCTTTCTCTCTTTTTCACACATCATCCCAACCCACGTCATCCTCCCATAGTTGTTGGAGGAAAAGTTTTCCTCTTACAAATAATGGGCTTATCAAACCTATCGGAACGTAAATTGAGACCAACAGGGAAAGTACCCTACACTTCGTAGGTACCCATCCCTACCCCAATTCACAGATTCTCTTACTTTCTTTCACACACAATCTGTCTACGTCCCGGGCCCATCGCAGCCCAAGCACGTTCACACTCATAGGCTCACTCCACTGTTTCTCGCTATCGAAGGCTAAGTGATTGGACGCCCATCCTTCTAAGGGCATACCCGCCCCTTTTAAGATTTTATTGACAGACTCATGCTCCTGCCTCATGCTCTCTAGATCTTCGAAAGTGGCCAGATAATTATCCACATAGAAAGACTTCACCAAATCTGGCCTACCTTCCCCTTTGAAATGATAATTTAAAACTTGTTGTAACAAAAACGGACTCACTGTGATGCCGAACACCACGACTCTAAAGGCGACCTGCTGCCTCGCGCCACAGAAATCGAGTGTATTTGGCATCACGAGGATCCAGGGGAACTAGGTGGCTAACAGCTCGCAGTGACTCGACACCCTCGAACAACACTTTGGCCGAACGCACGACTCCGTCATCGTCAAGATATGTCTCCACAACACGTCCAAGGGGCCACGTAGCTCTTTTTTTATTTTCTTGCTTAACCAGCACGACGTCTCCAGGGTGCAGCTTGGAGGGTTTCCCAGACCGACAGTCGTGCCGGGCTCTCAGGGCACTCAAATATTCCTTTCTCCACACCTCTCAGAAAGCTTTCAAAGAGTCTGTCAGCTTTAGGTAGCGATCACGTAGCCTCCAGGAGGTGAAGGTCGCGTTGAGGTGGTCGTCCGGCAAGATCGGTGCCATGAGGTGGACTGGGTGTCCTCTCAGCAGATGGGAGGGAGTGAGGACTTCATCCTCGCAATTGTCGCCGCTGCACATAAGCGGCCGATTATTCACCACTGCCTCTGCTTCTTTCACAAGGGTTAGTACGTGAGCGTCTGGTAGGTACTTCTTTCCGAGGGCTATTTGGAGGGTCCGCTTTGTTACTACGATCAGGCGCTCGAAGAACCCACCTTTCCAAGGTGCACGGGGTGTCTGAAATCGCCAGTTTATGCCCGTTCTCCTCAGGAATTGCTGGACTTCATCCTCTTCATAGAGTCCCTGAAGGAGGTTGCTGGCAGTCTTGAACGTTTGATGATTACCAGACGTGATGAACGACGGGGCACCGTGGGTGGCGCAAAATTGTCTTAGGGCTAAGACAAATTCTTCCGCTTCCAGGGAGGGGCAGAAATCGATGTACACGGCCCTGCTGGCCATGCATGTCATGATCAGTATGTAGCCTGGCCGCGTTTCAGTCTGTATGGCAGCTGTGTGGTCCACTCTGACTGCTGTAAAGGGTTTTGTGAGGGTGGTCCTCTCCTTCGGTAGAGGGGGTGGTGGTGGCTGTCTCAACAGAGGCTGGAAGGCTAGCACGCATTCTGGACATTGTCGCACGGTCCGCTTCGCAATGGAACGTAGACCCGCCGCCCAGCATTTCTGTCGAAAGATACCTATTAGTGTATTCACACCATAATGTAAGTGCAAATGGTGTAAATATCTTAAATAAATCCTGACTAAGTGCCCTTTGGTTGGCCAAAAAATTAACTGATTGGTTTCCTCTACTTGAGACACTTATCCCCTAGTACAAATAAGACTATCTATTAATACTAGATTTAATTGTCTGACAAAATTAGCAACTTCACGAGTGGGTCTGACTCCGCCCTCTAAGTAAGCATAAACTGTAGGCAAATAAAGTTTTTGCTCTAGTTTGACAACAATACTGAACGGATGCCGTTTTATTTTGGTAAACCTTTTGATTACCCTAGCAACTCTCAACAAGAACTGGAATTCTACTTCCCTTTGTAAAATTTCCCATATCTCTCCTGGGGGGACAGGACTCATTTCCTCCCTCAGTTCTTGTACTGCCGCCACTAAGGTGTTTTCATGGGTTGGATCTTCCTCCTTGCAAGGAACAGGCTTTCCCGTGGTCCTGAGGAATTCTGGACCGTTCATCCAAAGAGAGTTATCTAGCAGTTGTTGCGTCGTTGCACCTCTGGACAGGACATCTGCAGGATTCTGTTTACTGGGGACATGGTTCAAACTGAATCGACAAACCTGCTGAAGAAAAACAATCTCCGCCACTCGGTTAGATATAAAGATGTTCTTGTGCTCCTTGGCATCGGGAGATGCTACCCATGCCAACGTGACCTTACTGTCAGTCCACATGACTATCTCTCGTGGCTCTATCAGCTCATTGAGGGTCTTTGCTAATCTGCAGCCTAACAACAATGCTAACAGTTCTAGCTTGGGAATTGTAAATTTGTTTATCCCCTTCGGAGTGATCCTCATTTTACTAGTTATTTGGCTTACCTGATTGCAGTTGTCTCTAGTATATGCCACTGCGCCGTAAACCTTACTGCTGGCATCGGTGAATATATGGAATGCTAAACCTTTCTTACCTATCGTTCTTGGAAAGGTGATGTTGCTCACTGCTTTCAAATCACTCAACAACTAACTCGCTTCTCTAGCTTTCTCTCTTTTTCACACATCATCCCAACCCACATCATGCTCCCATAGTTGTTGGAGGAAAAGTTTTCCTCTTACAAATAATGGGCTTATCAAACCTATCGGAACGTAAATTGAGACCAACAGGGAAAGTACCCTACGCTTCGTAGGTACCCATCCCTTGTAGAAAAATATGTATTTTTCTTTTAATTTTACTAGTTATTAAAGAAAAAATATACATTATCACTACGGCATCAGTATTAAAGTACTTTAACTTTGTAATTACTTAATTAGTCAATTTTAAAGTTAACGTAAATTTTATAAATAGCTTTTCTCGTCTAATCCTTTTAAATGGTTACTGCCGTAAACAAACCACCAATTTTAATGCGGAAAATGTTTTCTTGGTTTACTGAGTGACGGAGAACCGATAGTACCTGTCAAGAAGAGTAGCTGTCAAGAACTTGAACAGCAGCAGTCTGCAGTAGAAGTTCCAGTCATACTTACAGTGGATTAATCTTTGAAGTTATTTAGTGACCTATGGATCTTATCATTTGCATCACGATCAGGTGTCACACAAATATGGAATAATTCTTTCAAAATACCATTGGACCCGGACCTGCCAAAGGAGAACCCGCCTACCTATCTCCTAAATTACACTATAAACAGGGTAAGAGAAAAGCTATTTTTTCTTTGTTTTAAACTGTCCAGATCTTGATTTTTATTCCTGCAGCTTTAATCGATGCTTGTGTGATAAGTGTTATTACTTATATTTACCCAAATTATACGTACCTTACCTATACTTACATTACATACTTGTTTATACTTATAGTTACTTTGTTTGTATTTCATTAATCAATTTACTATTTAAGTGTATTGAATTCTGAGTGATCTTATTATTATTTTGACGGTTTGTTTACTGGGATAGAAATATACTTTACATTTTACTTGATTATTTTTGGGCTGTTATTTCATTGGGGTAGTTGTGTCCAATTCTGTTCATACCTGAAATCTTAAGATTTCCTCTTGTTCACTATTTCAGATGTGTGTATACTTTCGGATTCATTTCATTGGCCTCCGGATGATGCAGCCCAAGTACTCACTTTCTATCCTTATGGTTCACGTCAAGTGTTTGTCATTCAGAAGTTTATTTTTGGTTCGAGTATATACATTAAAATTAAATTCATTGTAACTTATACTTTATTATTTACTATACCCTATATTAACTTATAAATTTAATGAGTTACCTTATCATTAAATCTGTATAAAAACCTCATTTTTATACATGGCGACCGTGACAGGATCTGGAAGTTGAGTGGGTGGCTGTGTTTCCCGGAGGTAGGTTTAGGGTCCATGGTGATAATTTACATAAAAATTACTTTAAGTTACTTTTGTGATTACTGTTTATACACTTCTGCTTGTATTAGTACTGCAAGTTATTGTTTTAATCTGATCTGTTGTTATTGTTACTTATATATTAGTCAAGATGACTGAACTGAAGAGATTAATAACTTCTCGGAAGTTTGTAAGAAAGTCTGTTACGGAGTCTTTTAATCAACGTGATCAGTTCATCTTACTTGATGCTTCAGATAAGCTAGCACTTGAGTCTAAGTTGACTGACCACATGGCACGTTTGAAGGATTTGGATCTTCAAATACAGGGTATTAAATGGAGTTCTGAAGAAAACGAAAGTGAACTAATGGAAGAATTGGAGGCCTGTGAAAATTATCAAGACAAACTACGTTCGTCTTTATTTAAGCTCCAATCGCCTGTACCGACTACACCATCACCCCCTACTCCAGCTCTTCCCCTTTTGAAGAGACCAACAGCTCCTTTACCTCGATACTCTGGTCAAGAGAACGAAGATCTAACCAAATTTCTATCTCAGTTTGAGGCAGTTATAAACAGGTATGAATACTCTGACTACGAAAAGCTTTTGCTCCTAAAGCAGCAGATATCTGGAAGAGCCTTGGTTTTGATAGATTCCTTGGAGTCTCATAACCAAGGATATAGTAAAGCAAAGGAGCTCTTAGAAAAGGCACTTGCTTCTCCAGACGTTCAGAAATTCAGCACCATCAAGCAGCTATCTGAGCTAAACTTGGACAAATGTGATGACCCATTTGAATATGTATCCAAAGTTAAAGGTATAATAGAGAATGTCCGTAAGTTGAATATTTCTATTGATTATATTTTGCAATACTTTGTGTGGACAGGTTTGAATGAAAAGTTCAGGGAATTACTGATAAATATTACTAACCATACATGGCCTTCAATTGAAGAGATTAGTGATAATTTCTTCACTGCCTGCACAAGATACAGTCACCATAAGAAGAAAGTGAAAGTAACAGATCATTCTGTGGATATGGCAATAAATGTGAACTTCACACCAGAGGGAACTAGTGGAGCTACAGCAAAATGTTATCCATGCTCCTTGTGTAGCACAGTCCAAGAAAAGGCTAGCCATAACATCAGAGATTGTACGAACTTTATTTCTCCTGTTTCCAAAGTCGAGAAATTGAAGAGTATCGATGGATGTACTAGATGTGGCCTGGCATCACATTCTACTGAAAAGTGCAGATACAAATTTAGATATCGGTGTGCAAATTGCAAAGGTTTTCATTGGAATTACTTGTGCACTCATCCAGGGGAAAATCAATCCAATGACATGGGTAAAAAGAATCTGGACCTTAACAAGAAAAAGTTCCATGAAAAATACAAGGACAAGAAAGACACAAAGGCGAAAAATCCTATGGAAAGATCCCAGAATAACATTACTACTATTACAGAGGCTTTGAATAACTCAAGTGAGGGAGATACGATTCTTCCAACCTTCACGTGTAACATAAATGGATCCAATGTGCGTTGTATGAAAGACAGTGGATGTCAATCCAATTTTATATCTGAAGAGTTGGCAAGCAGATTGAATCTACCAGTCATACGAGAGTGTGTTAAACTTACTGTGAATGGTATCAATGTCCCTAGAAGTTATGACACCAAAATTGTTGAGGTGGAAATGAAATTTGACAGGGATTCAAGAGTCATTTATGCATTGTGCCTTCCAAATATAAATATTACTTTGAATCTTCCCAAGTTGAACAGAGTTGTGAATGGATTTCTGTCAAAAGGATATAAATTGGCAGATACAAGACTTTTGGATGGTTCAGAAGATATTTCTGATATTCAGCTTATTTTGGGATCAAAATCCAGCTATTGCATACCTGAGACTGAAATTGTATTCGGAGAGAAATCTATATGTTCAAGAACTCCTCATGGTGTAGTTTTAAAGGGAGCAACCGAGACTATTTTACATGATCTGCCTTATTTACCATATGCCCCTGAAGTCTCGTCGTCTTCCTACATTTCGACAACTAATAGAACCCCAGACTACCTGCCTTCAAAAGAAGCTAAGTTTTATCAAACCTCTAATATAGATTTTGGTAAAATCGAGATAAGAAATGAATCATTTGTTTTGGAAGGAGAGGATGATGAAGTCAGTGGGTTAGTTGATATTGAAAAGGATGTACTTGATTCTGTTTGTGACGAAGCATTAGATAGAGAGACTTCAATATACTCTGAAACTGTTGAAATCCATACTCAGTTGGTCAATTACGTTTTAGAGAAAACTGCAAGGAATAGTGAAGGGAGGCTGGTAATGCCATTACTCTGGAACCCTAGAGTTTCTCACCTTTTGGGACATAACTTCAATATATCAGAGAAAATACTGTCAGGCTTGCAAAGAAAATTTCAAGGAAATTTAGATGATAAACTGAAGCAGATTAATATGGTATTTAAAGAGCAAGCACATGCTGGTATAATTGAGAGAATTGAAAATCTTGATAAATTCAAGAAGGAGCATCCAGAGTCCAGTTTCATGCCTTTTATGGGCATTTTTAAGCCTGATCGTGAGACCACAAAATGTAGGGTTGTGTTCCTGTCCAATTTGAGTGACAAAGGAAGTATGAATCACAATCAAACTATGCATGCAGGTCACACATTAAATCAGAAACTCTCCACTTCCATTATTAATTTGAGATTCGGAAGCAAATTGTGTTGCTTTGATATAAAGAAGGCATTCAACAATATAGGTCTTGAGGAAGCCGACCAAAATCGCCTTTGTTTTTTATGGTTTAGAAATCTTGAAGAGGCAGATTTTTCAATTATTGGCTATAAGAATAGTAGACTTCCTTTTGGGCTTAGATGTTCACCTGCATTATTAATGCTTGGGTTATACAAGATATTGATACTGGATTCTACCAATGATTCTTTTCCATTGATGAAACTCAAGAGAACCATTTATCAGTTGTCTTATATGGACAACTGTGCATTTACAGCAGAAACGTCTGATTGTTTGTTGTGGATGTATACCATGTTGGAGGATATTTTCAGTCCATATAAGTTTTCACTTCAGCAGTTTTTATCAAATGACATGTCATTACAGAAAGAAATTGACAAAATTCAGGAAACAGAGACTCCGACAAAAAGTAAACTGCTGGGACTTGAGTGGGATCGAATGAGTGATACATTGTCTACAAAACCCATACAACTGGATATAAATTCATCAACAAAAAGACAAGTTTTATCTACTATAGCTTCACAGTTCGATCTTCTTAATTTCAATGGACCTATACTGAATCGAGCCAGATTGTTTCTACACAGATTGCAGTGTAGACCAGAAATAGATTGGGATGAAAAGCTTACTGCTCCTTTGATCAATGAATGGAAGAATATCTGCAAGCAGGCCAATGCTGCACCTTCTGTAGAGTTCCCACGGAATTTTGGTGCTCGTACTGACCAATATAAATTGGTTGGGTTTGCTGATAGTAGTAAGGTTCTGTTTGGCGCTGCAGTGTATCTGTATAACATAAATACAAATAAGATCTACTTTATTTTAGCAAGAAATAAACTGGTGAGTAAACAATTGTAGTCAAAATCCATACCAAGCTTGGAATTACAAGCTCTTGCTTTAACTGTAGAAACTGTACAGGATTTGAAGAATGAACTTTCAGGATTTGGTTGCATTGATCCTATTGAGATAGTTGGATGCGAGGTCTACTCTGACAGTTTGGTGGTACTGACCTGGCTGCAGTCTTACGCCTTGAAACTTGACAAACTACAAAAAAAGCAACCCTTTATACTCAATAGGTTAGAGTATATCAATAAGCTGTGTGAGGATACTTGTATGAAATTTTCTTTTGTGTCTGGAGAAGATAATCCAGCAGACTGCATCACCAGACCTTTATCCTTTAGGCAGCTAATGAAAACAAACTATATAACTGGTCCTAAGTTCATTACAGAGAGCGAAAGCAATGTGATCTGTAGTGACAGCACATTGTCTTTCATCATACCTGGATTATTTGAATCAAAACGAGTGCATAATGTGGAGACAAATTGTGGTAGTGCTTGTTCACCTCCGCATGTGGGCTCGGAACATCTTTTCCCTTTTAATAGGGTTTCTAGTTTTGAGAAGGCTGTGAGAGTGCATGAGGTGGTGCTCAGGTTCTGCAGCATTTTGAAATCTAAGTTTAAAAGTAAACATCCAGCTCTAGATCATTTTGAAGTTGAAGATGAAGGTTTTAACTTTTATGATGAAGCTTGTAGGCAGATTATAATCAGGGATCAAGATATTCACTTCCCAGATGTCTTTGATTATTTTCACTCAAAACAGAAGCAGTTGAAGAATCTGCCTAACATTGTTGCACAGTTGAACTTGTTTCTTGATTCGGATGGCATGGTGAAGGTAAAAAGTAAATGCCGAAGATTGAAGGAAGTCCAACATCTTAACAAATTCAACTATCCTTTACTACTATCGAAGGACAGTATGTTGGTTCCTCTGATTATAAGGGAATTGCACGTGAAGCTCTCACATGCTGGTTGTTATCCTTTGTTGGCGGAACTTAGAAGAAACTTTTGGATTACCCATATATACTCGGCTGTGAAGAAAGTTCTGTCAAACTGCATTACTTGTAAGAGATTAAATGAGAGGGTAATCAAATTAAATCAAAGTCATTACCCAGAGTTCAGGATTAATCCTGAAAACATACCGTATAGACAGATTTTCATTGATCATATGGGTCCATTTAAAATAAAGAATGATCAAGGAAATACTGTCAAGGTATGGCTGTTATGTATTACGTGTCTGTGGTCCCGGGCTATTAACTTGAAAATTTGTATGGATTTAACTTCAGAGGAATTTATTAGAGCATTACAACTTCATACATATGAATTTGGTATTCCTTCCTTATGTCTGTCTGATTTGGGATCGCAATTCGTTGCTGGTGCAAATCAGATCTCTAGTTTCTTGAGCGATTACGAGACAAATGCATATTTACAGGAACATGGAATTAAATCCTTTAAATTTGAGCAATATTACAAAGGATGTAATCAAATCGGCTCGTTAGTAGAGTCTTGTGTGAAACTAACCAAGCGCTTATTATTTGGAGCAATGCGCAATAATATTCTTCCCCTTCGGGATTTTGATTTTATTGTTCACAAAACTAAACATTTGGTGAACAGAAGGCCAATTTCATTTAAAGAGTCTCTTAGGGACTCTTCAGGAGAGAGCATTCCAGAAATCATTACCCCAGAGATGTTGATTCATGGCAGAGAATTGGTTTCCATCAATATAATCCCTCAACTACAAGGCCCAACAGATGCCGATCCAGAATTCAATGCAGATCAGATTCCTTCATCATTACTGAAACTGCAAAATGTACGACATAATCTTATTAAAATATACAATGAAGAATTTGTTGGGAATCTGATATATCAAGCCGTAAATAAAAAAGACCGATACAAGCCCGTTCAACATAAAGAACTTAAAGTTGGAGATATAGTACTTTTGAAGGAACCCTTAGCTAAACCCTGTAATTATCCAATGGGACGCATTAAGGAAATTGTAAAAAATATAAACAATGAAGTTACGGCTGTGAAAGTCTTTAAAGGGAAAACTGGAGAAATATTAAAACGGCACTCTAGTTCTATAATTCCTCTTTTGTCAGTCCCAAGCGATGATGAGAAGCAAGGTGTACCTGACACTAAGAATGTTCATATTGTATCATCACGTCCTAAAAGAAAAGCAGCTATACAGGGGGCTGCCAAAATTCACCAAATTTTGGCTGAATCTGATTAGGGATTTTTCATTACTGTTAATATTGTTTTATTTGGATTCCTTGGGTTGATTTTTATTTTTGGGTAATTTTCGTGTAAATACATTTACATTACATACTTTTGATTTCATACTAAATCAAAATCTCTCCCCTGGAGTGTAGAAAAATATGTATTTTTCTTTTAATTTTACTAGTTATTAAAGAAAAAATATACATTATCACTACGGCATCAGTATTAAAGTACTTTAACTTTGTAATTACTTAATTAGTCAATTTTAAAGTTAACGTACATTTTATAAATAGCTTTTCTCGTCTAATCCTTTTAAATGGTTACTGCCGTAAACAAACCACCAATTTTAATGCGGAAAACGTTTTCTTGGTTTACTGAGTGACGGAGAACCGATAGTACCTGTCAAGAAGAGTAGCTGTCAAGAACTTGAACAGCAGCAGTCTGCAGTAGAAGTTCCAGTCATACTTACAGTGGATTAATCTTTGAAGTTATTTAGTGACCTATGGATCTTATCATTTGCATCACGATCAGGTGTCACACAAATATGGAATAATTCTTTCAAAATACCATTGGACCCGGACCTGCCAAAGGAGAACCCGCCTACCTATCTCCTAAATTACACTATAAACAGGGTAAGAGAAAAGCTATTTTTTCTTTGTTTTAAACTGTCCAGATCTTGATTTTTATTCCTGCAGCTTTAATCGATGCTTGTGTGATAAGTGTTATTACTTATATTTACCCAAATTATACGTACCTTACCTATACTTACATTACATACTTGTTTATACTTATAGTTACTTTGTTTGTATTTCATTAATCAATTTACTATTTAAGTGTATTGAATTCTGAGTGATCTTATTATTATTTTGACGGTTTGTTTACTGGGATAGAAATATACTTTACATTTTACTTGATTATTTTTGGGCTGTTATTTCATTGGGGTAGTTGTGTCCGATTCTGTTCATACCTGAAATCTTAAGATTTCCTCTTGTTCACTATTTCAGATGTGTGTATACTTTCGGATTCATTTCATTGGCCTCCGGATGATGCAGCCCAAGTACTCACTTTCTATCCTTATGGTTCACGTCAAGTGTTTGTCATTCAGAAGTTTATTTTTGGTTCGAGTATATACATTACAATTAAATTCATTGTAACTTATACTTTATTATTTACTATACCCTATATTAACTCATAAATTTAATGAGTTACCTTATCATTAAATCTGTATAAAAACCTCATTTTTATACATCCCTACCCCAATTCACAGATTCTCTTACTTTCTTTCACACACAATCTGTCTACGTCCCGGGCCCATCGCAGCCCAAGCACGTTCACACTCATAGGCTCACTCCACTGTTTCTCGCTATCGAAGGCTAAGTGATTGGACGCCCATCCTTCTAAGGGCATACCCGCCCCTTTTAAGATTTTATTGACAGACTCATGCTCCTGCCTCATGCTCTCTAGATCTTCGAAAGTGGCCAGATAATTATCCACATAGAAAGACTTCACCAAATCTGGCCTACCTTCCCCTTTGAAATGATAATTTAAAACTTGTTGTAACAAAAACGGACTCACTGTGATGCCGAACACCACGACTCTAAAGGCGACCTGCTGCCTCGCGCCACAGAAATCGAGTGTATTTGGCATCACGAGGATCCAACAAGACACGATGGAAGGCTTTGCTTATGTCAGCTAACATAGCATATTGGTTCAACCTGAACCTTATGATCAAATGATACGCTAATTCTACCAGAATGGGGCCAGGTAAGAGGCATTAATTCAATGACTTACTACCCTTGGATTTCGCCGAGGCATTGAACACGATTCTAAGATTGGTTGTGCGGCTATCTTTCCTGATTCCAAAGTGCGGCATATAATAACCTTCCACATTGGGTTCTTTCACTTCAGATATAAAACCCGCTTCAAGATATTTATCTATCACTCCCTGGTAATGATCAAAATATTCCCCATCCTTTCTGAACTTAGTTTGAAATGACTCTAACTGCGCTATAGCATTTCGATAGTTCGTATCTGGCCTAGCATCCGACCCGAATGGTAGGCTAACCTTATATCCCTCAGGTTTCTTCACAACACTTTGCGACACCTTTCGCATGGCTTCTGCCTCGCGAACAGTGTATTGCTCAGATGGGGGGATACCAACACGGTCCAAATGTCACCGCTCATCTACGTCAAACTGGTATGGTTCATTCGCGATTTTGCACACTCTAAGCGTTTTTACCTGTTCAATCCTTTCCCCTTGCAATAGCCACTGCGGCACCTTCCCATATGGCGACATACCATTATGTGTCAGGAAAAGACTGATCCTATCCATCCTCTCTACACCTATAATAAAATAATCAGCCCTTACTAATATGCGGACATTTTTCAGCACATCGGACTCGTTTTCTGGATCGGCTAACATGACTCCCTTACTCAACAGATGCTGTCTGACCTTTAAATAACCAGCGTTATGTATTGGGATGCCCACGTTTTCGTGTGCCACTAGCTTCCTTCGCACGGTTCTTTTTCTCATCTCAACCCTACAACTCACTACATCGTATTGTCCGCTTATTTCTGCGGAGCCAAACGGAGCTATATTCAATGCTACCCGTCCTACCACCGGTAGGCCTAATTGACTCGCGATTTTCGCTGATATGAATCTACTTTGGCTTCCTGAGTCGAGGAATAGGCGGACTCGCTTGTTACTTTGTTTCTGATGGATTTCGGCCATAGCCGTTGGCAAGAGGGTGCATGGGAGGTCCACATCGGACTTCTGTGCGATCTTTGCGCTTTTGCATGGTTTAGATTCCACTTTAGCCTTGGATGGATGGGGGGCAGTTTCGTGCTGTTGAGGCATCGCATCCACTACGGGGCGGGATGTTGTTGACTGAGTATTGCTACTACTTGGGATCGATTGCGGTCGTTTTCCCGCATTGTAATCATCGCAAAGTGCAGTGTGGTGGTTGGCATTACAATTTTTGCAAGAGTTTGAGATGACCAGACTTTGTACAATTGAAAACAGAGGCCCCTTTTAAGTAAAATGCGACATCTAGCAGCCACGTCAGTTATTTGGCGACATCCGTGAGGCGGGTGCCATTCGCTACAAAATGGGCAAGAATTATTGTGGACGGGTTTGGATTTCGCTCATACACTGCTCTCTGGTCTTTTATCATGCTGAAGTCTATCGCCTCTTTGCAATGCATCGTCTTCGAGCATTCTTATAATGAAATCTATTGCTTCAAAGAACACGTCTAACGTGTAATCACATTTTCTTAGATGCTCGACCACTTTTCTGTAGAGCTTTCCCTCTGATAGTTTTTGGTTTATGAGGCTCATGACCATGCCCGGGCCTATATCATCTTTACTTAGCCTTTTACTTTGTTCAATTATGATTGTTAACTCGAAACAGAACCTTTTGAGCTCTACAGGATCTAGTGACGGCACAAAGATGTTAGCTAATTTTTGGTGCAAAATCACGAGTGTCTGATGTACATTGCCATACTGTTTATCTAGAAGATCTAACGCTATTTTATAGTTCGCGGCGGTTACACTTAAAGATTTCACTATTCTAAGCGGCTCCTTGCCTAATGTCCCCAACAAATATGTAAATTTAGATACATCATCTAAATCGGCTCTTCGATCTACATGTATCGTAAAGAGCTCACGGTACGAAGCGTATTCCTGCACTTCCCCTTCAAACGTGGGGAGAGGCAGCGGTTTCAACTTGGGTAGGGCAACATTCCTCGTTGGAGTGCTTTTCACTCTATCAATACGATTGTATAGAAGGGTAGAAGCTCGCGTAGCTTCACCCAACGTGTGCCTGATTCGGGCTTCCAAACTAGGTTCTAGTTTGACATACTGATTTTTGTATAGCTCTCTCAGCTGTCTGACCTCTTCCTGCAATTCTGTGACCAGATTCTGGTAAACGGACTCAGAGTATGTCTCAATTAATGCGCGTTGTTTTTCACTTAGCAAGTTGACTATTTGGCCCATCGACGCCTTGATGTGCACGATCGTGGCAACCCCCATTTTGACTAACTTTACTTTAACTTCGGGAGAGTTTGGCAAACTAGGAAACGAATTGGGTTTAAGTTACAAAGATGAGGGCACTAAAAAACCAGAGAGACACGTGGTCGATTGCACATCAGGAGGCTGAGGACCTTAATTGTTACGTCACTCCCTCTCTCTCCTATTAGGGTTACCATAAAAGCTCATATTTTACTGAATTCCTTTCTAGCTCTGGAAGGCACTTGTTATCCGGTTCGAAGGACCAGTTGTCGTGATTTTCACTTCGACTTTTATATGATTAGTTCTAGGCCCGATGGTTAGGGCCGATAACAAGACCTTGAAGAGGTAAGCCTCCCAAAACCGTCCAGGAATCGAATAAAATACGGCTACACTTTACAATTTTATTACAAAAATAGTTATTTGATAAGGGAATAACATGCTAAAACATTTACACTACTTAATAAATGAAATATCTCACCTGAAACAATTACACGGGCTCGGACTTAAAAAGAGAACAAAATACACCCCATTTTAACAAAATACCTTGGTAGACCACATACCAAGGTTTTCTACCGTATTTTAGTGGATGAATATGATCCCCAATCACTGGGATAACTGAAATATATACAGATACAAATTCACATCACACTTACAAAAAACTATGGGGAAACCGACCTGGTTATACAAGGAGCAGAGACGTAACAATAGAAGACAACTTACTTGTTCGGGGATATTAGGCAAAGATAACAACCGTAGCTCTCGCAGCTTCGAAGAAAACTACGATTTCCCGCGCTAACTAAAGTGTCCTTGGTAGAAGGGGGTGAATTCTTACATTATTAAGTTATACGGGGATTGTTAAAGCGTCTTTATCTACCACAAGACTGAGAAACTGTTAAAGTCTTACTTTAGATACAAGGGGGAGCTTAATGATTTGCCTAAAGGCCATAATTTGCTGTAATTCACTAAATTAGGGAGTCTTTGGCTCTAAACATATACATAAGACATTTTCATCGTAGTATAGTAACATGATATTACATTCGTGATTCATAAATTACAAATACTTAATTTCTTTAACACCCGCTCTTTCCCCACCAGGTGGTTAAATTTTAGGCCCCAATACTGTCGCGTATTGGACCATAGTCATTCGTCGGAACGCCCGCAAGATCTTCCAGCCTTCCCTCAATTTAACGTAACGTTTGTGGAGTTAAATGGCGGGACTTTCGAATGATCAGTTCAAAATTCCCGACAAGGTTGGAGAAATTTTCCTTCGAGAATGGGTACAGTAATTATATAGATTCAATAACTGATAATGACTATCTTTTTCTAAAATCAAAATAGAATAACATCAAAAGATCAAACATTATGATTTCTCATAAGAAAACATCATAATATAATACATTGATAAAATATTACCATAAAATTGAGATTATAAAATTTTATGTCACCTGTTGGTATCTAAAAGTCTCCCGACTCTCCTGCTGCCTCTCCTCCCCCCAGTTTCGTTTCGGACTCGAGATCGTCGACAACTCTAAACTCTCATCGGGAACATCCACAAGGTTCATCACCTGGACAAGCTCTCGGTGTGAAAATTTCACTGAAATCCCCGTAGAGTTTCGCTAGAATGTCCGTTTCTATTCTTGGAGATTCGGGATGGAAATATTATTCAAAAGCCAACACACATTGAGATGACTACTTCAACGACCTAGCCTGTGACTGTGATAATTGTGTGTCATACCAGCAGCGCCGTGCTTACTTGCTTAACCTCATCGCCAGACACACCACTGAAACCATAGACCAAGATGTGTTTAATCACCATATCAGATGTAAATGTAGGGGTTGCAGAGATGCCTCCTTCAAACTTAACAAGTTCAACAATGAAATGAAAGCGAAAGCAGCTGCCAAGGAAGGGACTAACCCCCTTCCCAAGAAAAGGAAGATTCCAGAAAACTCTTCACCAGTGCCAGTACCAGCCCCATCATCGCCAAATGTGACTCCAAGGACTGAGAGCACAGACTCATCCTTGTCTGTCCCTTCAACTCCTCAGCAGTCGTGTGCAACAGCAGTCAACTCTCGTGCCCAAGTCCTCCAAAGCCATGGAGACCGAACAAGGGGCCACAAGCCACGGACTGCAACTGCACAGATTGCCTTCAAACACTCCTGCAAGAAGCCACTGCCGTTGCAGATAACATCCAAGCTACGCAGCCAAAGAAGCCTCTGCCAAAGTTTCAGCTTTCACAAATGGACAATGAGCTCTCCTATGCCTCTGTTGCTGCCATGATTGCTAAGACAGGCATGCAGCTCACTGCAAGACCTAACAGAAAAGGTGATCTTATCATCTACCCCAAGGACGTTGAGACAGCCAGATTCCTTCAGAAAAACCCCACTTTAACACTGCTGGATCCTGCTTTTATCGGGAAGAAAGCTGTCATAACCAGGTATCCTGTGTCGATGCCTATCTCCATTGTAACGTCGTGCAGCACCATTGACTGTGCTGTTTGCTGCACAAGCAAAGATGACGTTCCAGTTTGATGTCTCATTGCCACCTTTATAGGTCCAGTTCCCTCCAAACTGGACTTAGGAGTCTGGGGAACTTTCCCCATTGAAGAATACACACCTGAGCCCCTTTGATGTTATAGATGCCAACGCTTTGGACATCATAAAGAAGAATGCAGAGGCCCCATCATCTGTGGTGTCTGCAGCCAGCGACATTGCACAGAAGTGTTCATTAAGGCCCACAAAGAAGGACGACACACCACAACTGAGTGCCCTAATTGTTCCAGGCCACACCATGCTTGGAATAAGCACTGCCCAGAACGTCTCAAGAGGATAGCAGCTATGAAGAATACATCCTCTCCAAACCTAAAGAAACCAGCTCCAATCCAACCACCTAAAGAACAGAGAATTCCTCGCCAGAGAAGACCGCGTCAGCCAGTTACTGTTCCTGTGCCTGCACCTGCAACTGCTCCTAATACGGACCAGCAACGACCTGCAACTGCTCCTCATAAGGACCAGCACCGACCTGCAACTGCTCCTCATAAGGACCAGAACCGACCAGCAACTGTTCCTCATAAGGATCAGCACCGACCTTCAACTGCTCCTCATAAGGACCAGCAACGACCCTCATCCTCATTCCCTTCCCAAACCTTGGCTCAATAAATTAAGTCTCTCACCTTGCAAGATCTCATACCTATCACCTTCCAGATCCTTACTAGAGTCCTTTCCTTATCCTCGACCTCTACCTTCCTGCAACTCCTGCAACAACTCCAGTTTCCAGCCACAGAGCAGGGATAAGCCTCCCCTGCTTACAGCATACATAACCTCTCTATCCTTCCTAATTCCTAATTCCTAAATGGAGAATCGTTATTACTTGGCCGTGTTCTCTTAAAGAAACAGCTCTTGTTTTTCCTACCTCATTTCTTCCTCCCCTACTCCCTGCACACATAATTCTCCTAATCCTTTTAACCTCATCATGTGTGCTCTTTCCAATTCCAACGACAGAGCAGGGATAAGCCTCTTTGCTTAGACCTACTCCTATAATCTCCTACTGAAAATCCTTCTCTCCTCTCCCAGTCTCTCCTACTTACTGGGACTTGCTGCTATCAATACTTTTTCTCTAACTAAAACCTTTCTTTCGTGGACCTAAAAAGGAGTCCCCTTTTTCGGGTTACTTTCTACCCCTTTCCATGTCTTGTCAAATCCCTCTTTAATCCCACATCCTGCATCCTTTTTCCTGTTCCTGACTTTTTAAACCCAACCTCTCCATTCTTTTTACCTTTTTAACCCAACCTCTCCATTAATAATACAAATTCTTACTCCTCTAGAGTTCTCCCCTTTACAGATGCCAATCCCCTGTCATGCTATAGGCATGGCAATCTACATCATCATCATCATCCTCCCTCCTTAACCTTCCCTTTTTCCCCCTCTCTTCCCCTTAAAATTAACGTAAAAATTCATATTCATATTAACTTTAGTCGCCTCTCGACAATAGCCATGTGCATTCCCTCCCTTCTTCCCCCTCCCCCTTCCCTCCCCTCCGCACTACAGCGTAATATCACTGTTTGCTCTCGTACTATTGTCCGAGCCTTTGGCCACCTGGTCTTACACACGTCTTGTAACTCCCGTCGCCTCCAGACCCCCTCCCATGCACTCCCCCTCCGTACTCCCTCCCCCTCTTCCTCTCTCCACTTCGCCTCACGCTACAGCGTAATATTTCTCACCATCTTTGATTCTAGAGCATTCCATACTATCTCCCACGTAAATTTCCCTCATGTTCACGGCGACCCGCCAATTTTTCCGCGCGGAAATCGCACACACTTAATTCGGTCTTAGATATTTCTATTACAGAACACATCTCTTTCAAAACCCAACCTTTCCTTTCTCTTTATAGTTAAGCAACCAAAATTTTTTCTTGTTTTAATTGCTAACTCTATCTTTTAAATTATTGCTAGCCCCCTCCCCCCTCAGCTAGTACTCTCTATTGATCTCTCTACCGCTTAACTTTTCCTCGGGATAGTTTACGCCCTTCTTCTGCCTCCGACTAAATCGCTTTTCATTCATTCCCACGATCTCCTACTTCCCTGGGACTCACTGCTATAATACTTTCTCTCTTACTCTATGGACTCTGTCTATCAAAAAATTTCCTTTTCGTGGACCATAAGAGGAGTCTCCCTACCGGGGCCTTTTCTCCATTGTCATGCCAGTCAACCTCTCCCTTTTTTCCCCTATTGTTCTGCTTAGTGGTAGCGAGAGGGACCTGTCCCTCATTCAGTTATACGGGCATTATTCCAGCCCGTGGGATGCTTGGTATCTTACCATTACTCCCACCTGGGAACCAAATTCCAGGCTGCCGAATGAGGACAAGCAGCTCACTCGAAACTACCACTACTTTTTGGCCTTACATCATTAGCTTTGGCTATCTAATTCTAACGCAATTTAAACCATTAACCTGTAAAGTAACATATAATCTCATTGTTTAAATTACCCCCTCTAGCATTACCGTAAAATACTCTAACCATATTCACGTCGTAATTTTCTCCTTACAAATTTGATTTACCTAATTCTAATAACATTCTCTTACAGGCTGCCAACACAAGAGCCTGTGTCTTACACAAGGTAAGGCAATCTACACACATACACGCAAACACATGTTTTCCATCACACCCTTCATTGACCTCAGACAGAAATGAAATGGGTGTGGTGAGAGAGAGAGAGAGAGAGAGAGAGAGAGAGAGAGAGAGAGAGAGAGAGAGAGAGAGAGAGATGCTCAGGGAAAACTAGCGACCTTTGTGGAGGACGAACAGAGATTAGGAATATGGTAGGCCTAACTAGGGTCATGAAATTGGAGCAGGATTTAGAGTTGGTCCAGTAATTGGAGTTTCGTGTAGATCAGGGTCATAACTGTTGCAGCAAACTAATTAGGCTGGGCTTGATTAAAGGCCTTAATTATTCTGTGACAATTAAACCATTGACTATTTGAGGTGAAATTTGTAGGCCTGAGTGCTCTTCTTTAGCATGAGAAAAAATGTGATGAAATTGTATGTTTCTATCATGAATGTTTGTTTGTTCCCTTCCTTTAAATACCTGTTTTGTTCCGGGAAAATCAAAATTTATATATCCCAAATGGAGACCAAATTTGTCCAAAAATATTCCAATATCAAAAATATGGTATCTAAAAGTAAGACTATATTTTTATGCCAATATATTCATTACTTTTTATATGCATTGCTTAAATTAACAGCTGCATCCATTTTCCTTTGTTAGAATAATGAGACCATTTAGTGATTCAGTCTTATTCTGGCGTCGCTCTTTATTATGGTTTCAATTTGAGAAAGAATTATCTCTCTCTCTCTCTCTCTCTCTCTCTCTCTCTCTCTCTCTCTCTCTCTCTCTCTCTCTCTCTCGTCGACTTCAGCTGACGATGATGATGATGAATGCTAATTTAGAAGAAGGGGTAAATCTAACATTAATTGGGAAAACAATACTTCATATTCATTACAGAAAACTAAATATCGGTAAAAAAGATTTTCTGTAATTTCTAATTGTTCCAAATGAACAATTGTGGTGGCCTGTTGGTAACGCCCTTGTCTCAAGGCATTTGTGCTGCTTGAATGGGCAATGTCACTGTCTCTTGGCTCTGCCATTCATGAGCGGCCTTTAAACAGAATTTTAGACAGCGAAGATCCCTGTATTCATTATGATCCTTTTAATTTATTAGTTGACAATAAGATTAACCAAAGAAATATTATGAAACTCCGTTTCCCTATTCATTGTATGAAGATACAATGTTAGGCAGGTGGAAGCGTAGCTTCTCACCATTGTTCCTAAAAGTTTTAGGGGAAGAGACCTAATGGTCTGTTTCCCTTCTAAAGATATAACCTATGTTAAATTGCATATTCTATTTAAGAGTAGACAAATGATGATGATTGTATTAAAGCCAACACTTCTTGTTGGCACAGGCCTTTCCCTTTGAAGAAGACTAGGCTCTCATATAGGCCTACCTAGTGACATAAACTCTTAAACCCTAATTGTATGTAATGCTTTTCTTAAATTTTTGTGTTGTAATATATATCTGATCTTAAATCATGTAATACCTAAATAAAAACGTTGCTAAATTCTATTCAAGTATATTATTAGTCCATATTGATTATTAGATCTAGACTCACTCCTCTGAGCAAAGTTTCTCCAAAGTCAAACAGGTGACGTCATTTTCTTTACATTGCAATTCTGTCAGATTTTTTTTTTCTTTTTGTGGAGATTTGAGAGAATGAAAACTATACGTCTTTGGAAACTTTATTCTATATGCAATCAAAAAATATCTATTTTGATTCATTTATATTAAGGGAAGTTAGCAAGACAACGTAGGCCCTTGTTCATAACCTTCTTAACCCTGGATAGGTACGATGGGTCGTTTGCGACCCCGAGCGTCAAAAAAAAACAGGTTTTTCTCACGTGACTCACCCCCGTGACTGAATTTGTGGGTGATCGACCTGCAGGAGGTGTCTCCCCTACACGCTCTAGTAGTGTCCAGATGTGCATTGCTGTAGCTGTACTCCTTCCCCGATTTCTGAGACGCGTCGGGGTCGAGCGCGACCGAGTTTACCCTTCTAAGGTAGTTTGCATAATTATCAAAGTTATTACGTATTATGAAATTGTCGTAGAATGGTGCAACTTGTATAGGTTATCAGTTGTGGAAAGTCTTGGTGGATTGTTTGGCTACCATGTGCATGATTTTTTTTTTAGTTAAAATGTCGTTCATCACCACGAGGACCATTTTACCGCGAGTGCCCCTTTTTCATTTTTTTTCATTTTTTTGCCAAGTCATTTTTCCGTAAGATATTGCCAAATAGGGTCGTAAAACTTTTGCTTGTTTAGTGTTGGAAAGTGTGTCTAGATGATCTGGCTACCCATGCATGACTTTGTTTTTGTCAGATACGACGTAGTTATTGGTATATTGGGTATTTAACTGCGGTTACCAATTTCTGTTTTTTTTCAATATTTGTAAAAATTACTACGTAGTAAGGAATTGCCGTATATTATTCATTTTTTTTTTCATGTTTATGTGTTAGAAAGTGTGCCTTGATGGTTGGGCTAACACGTGCATGTCTTTTTTTTTATCTGAGGTGCCGTATATTAGAATGTCGGGCATTTTACCGCGAGTGTCCCTTTTTCATTTTTTTTCATTTTTTTGCCAAGTCATTTTTCCGTAAGATATTGCGAAATAGTGTCGTAAAACTTTTGCTTTTTTAGTGTTGGAAAGTGTGTCTAGATGATCTGGCTACCCATGCGTGATTTTGTTTTTGTCAGATACGACGTAGTTATTGGTATATTGGGTATTTAACTGCGGTTGCCAATTTCTGTTTTTTTTCAATATTTGTAAAAAATTACTACGTAGTAAGGAATTGCCGTATATTATTGATTTTTTTTTCATGTTTATGTGTTAGAAAGTGTGCCTTGATGGTTGGGCTAACACGTGCATGTCTTTTTTTTTTTTATCTGAGATGCCGTATATTAGAATGTTGGGCATTTTTCCGCGAGTGCCCCTTTTTATTTGTTTTGCATTTTTTTGCTTAGTCATGTTACCGTAAGGAATTGGCAAGTAGTGTCGCAAAACTTATATTTTTATAGTGTTGGAAAGTGTTTCTAGATGATCTGGCTACTCATGCCTATTTTTTTTTTAGCCAGATATGGCGTATATATAAGTATGTGTTCGATTTTCCTGTGATTGCCTTTTTTTCGTTTTTTCCCATTTCTTTCAAAATTACTACGTACTAAGGAACTATCACAGAGTAATATTTCATTTATATGTTTATTTGTCGGAAAATGTGCCTTGATGGTTTGCCTAGCACGTGGCTGAAATTTTTTTTTTCTGAAATGCCGTATATTAGAATGGCCATTTTTCCACGAGTGCCCCTTTTTATTTGTTTTGCATTTTTTTGCTTAGTCATGTTACCGTAAGGAATTGGCAAGTAGTGTCGCAAAACTTATAATTTTATAGTGTTGGAAAGTGTTTCTAGATGATCTGGCTACCCATGCCTATCTTTTTTTTAGCCAGATATGGCGTATATATAGGTATGTGTTCGATTTTCCGGTGATTGCCATTTTTTCGTTTTTCCCAATTCTTTCAAAATTACTACGTACTAAGGAACTATCACAGAGTAATGATTCCTCTAGATGTTTATTTGTCGGAAAATTTTGTTTACTTTTTTTTTGATTGAATATCATCAAATTTTTTTAGCTAAAATATTATATTGTTTTACATTTTTTTTTTTCGATTTTATTTCCCTTCAAAAAAAATTTTTTGGGTCAGAATTTTAATTTTATAGTCGTAAAATAATCGACAATTATCCAGCAACCCACCATACAATTTTTATGCATATCCAATAATAATTAGATTAGTAAATAACACCTTGAAATTGACATACCCTTCCTACATTTCAAGTGGCAGATTAGGGAGTCTGAGTCAGTGTGGTTGGCGGCCATTTTGTTGACATATCCGAAGCGTAAGCTTCCCTATCTATATATATTCTTGTTCCCTATAGAATTTGTGATATTTTGGTATATTTTTACCGGCATAAATATCATATTATATATTAAATATATGTATTTTTTTACGAAATTTCTAAGTACTCAAAAAATTACCTTTAGATATGGCCCCTAATACAAAATAATGAAGATTTTTTTACATATTTCCATTATAGGATAACATATGTTTATTCCCTAAAAAAATTAGCCACTTCCTATTTCATTTGGGTACCCCAAAAAATTCATGAAATTTGGACAAATTTTTTTGGCCAAAAAAAGTTACCCTTTTTTTCTCATTTCAGATCTTCACCTCCATGGGTCTGACTTCATCCAAAATACATCAAGATGTGTCCTAAACATTCAAGAATCAATTCCTAAAAGGATTTGTGTATATATGTATAAACTTTTTTTTTATGAATTTTTATGTCAGGTCTTTTTTTTCTACTTAATTTTTTAAAATATTTATAATAAATAGTTTTTCTGCAGATGAGTAGTATTTATCTTTACAGTTGTTTTAAGCATTCATTGAAGTTTTTTTTGGCAAAAGAAAAAAGGAGGTTACTGCAAAAACTGATTTTTCAAGAATTTTTTTTTACGTCGGGGTCGTTCGCGTCTGAGTATACCCTTAACCCTGGATAGGTACGGTCCTCGGACACCCCTTTAAGGGTATACTCGGACGCGAACGACCCCGACGCCAAAAAAAATTCTTGAAAAATCAGTTTTTGCAGTAACCTCCTTTTTTCTTTTGCCAAAAAAAACTTCAATGAATGCTTAAAACAACTGTATAGATAAATACTACTCATCTGCAGAAAAACTATTTATTATAAATATTTTAAAAAATTAAGTAGAAAAAAAAAAAGACCTGACATAAAAATTCATAAAAAAAAAGTTTATACATATATACACAAATCCGTTTAGGAATTGATTCTTGAATGTTTAGGACACATCTTGATGTATTTTGGATGAAGTCAGACCCATGGAGGTGAAGATCTGAAATGAGAAAAAAAGGGTAACTTTTTTTGGCCAAAAAAATTTGTCCAAATTTCATGAATTTTTTTGGGTACCCAAATGAAATAGGAAGTGGCTAATTTTTTTAGGGAATAAACATATGTTATCCTAAAATAGAAATATGTAAAAAAATCTTCATTATTTTGTAAATTACATTTATATCAGGGGCCATATCTAAAGGTAATTTTTTGAGTACTTAGAAATTCCGTAAAAAAATACATATATTTAATATATAATATGAGATTTATGCAGGTAAAAATATACCAAAATATCACAAATTCTATAGGGAACAAGAATATATATAGATAGGGCAGCTTACGCTTCGGATATGTCCACAAAATGGCCGCCAACCACACTGACTCAGACTCCCTAATCTGCCACTTGAAATGTAGGAAGGGTATGTCAATTTCAAGGTGTTATTTACTAATCTAATTATTATTGGATATGCATAAAAATTGTATGGTGGGTTGCTGGATAATTGTCGATTATTTTACGCCTATAAAATTAAAATTCTGACCCAAAAAAAATTTTTTGAAGGGAAATAAAATCGAAAAAAAAAATGTAAAACAATATTTTAGCTAAAAAAATTTGATGATATTCAATCAAAAAAAAAGTAAACAAAATTTTCCGACAAATAAACATCTAGAGGAATCATTACTCTGTGATAGTTCCTTAGTACGTAGTAATTTTGAAAGAATTGGGAAAAAACGAAAAAATGGCAATCACCGGAAAATCGAACACATACCTATATATACGCCATATCTGGCTAAAAAAAAGATAGGCATGGGTAGCCAGATCATCTAGAAACACTTTCCAACACTATAAAAATATAAGTTTTGCGACACTACTTGCCAATTCCTTACGGTAACATGACTAAGCAAAAAAATGCAAAACAAATAAAAAGGGTCACTCGCGGAAAAATGGCTAACATTCTAATATACGGCATTTCAGAAAAAAAAAATTCAGCCACGTGCTAGGCAAACCATCAAGGCACATTTTCCGACAAATAAACATCTAAATGAATAATTACTCTGTGATAGTTCCTTAGTACGTAGTAATTTTGAAAGAAATGGGAAAAAACGAAAAAATGGCAATCACAGGAAAATCGAACACATACCTATATATACGCCATATCTGGCTATAAAAAGAAGATAGGCATGGGTAGCCAGATCATCTAGAAACACTTTCCAACACTATAAAATTATAAGTTTTGCGACACTACTTGCCAATTCCTTACGGTAACATGACTAAGCAAAAAAATGCAAAACAAATAAAAAGGGGCACTCGTGGAAAAATGGCCATTCTAATATACGGCATTTCAGAAAAAAAAAATTTCAGCCACGTGCTAGGCAAACCATCAAGGCATATTTTCCGACAAATAAACATATAAATGAAATATTACTCTGTGATAGTTCCTTAGTACGTAGTAATTTTGAAAGAAATGGGAAAAAACGAAAAAATGGCAATCACAGGAAAATCGAACACATACTTATATATACACCATATCTGGCTAAAAAAAAAATAGGCATGGGTAGCCAGATCATCTAGAAACACTTTCCAACACTATAAAAATATAAGTTTTGCGACACTACTTGCCAATTCCTTACGGTAACATGACTAAGCAAAAAAATGCAAAACAAATAATAAGGGGCACTCGCGGAAAAATGCCCAACATTCTAATATACGGCATCTCAGATAAAAAAAAAAGACATGCACGTGTTAGCCCAACCATCAAGGCACACTTTCTAACACATAAACATGAAAAAAAAATCAATAATATACGGCAATTCCTTACTACGTAGTAAATTTTTACAAATATTGAAAAAAAACAGAAATTGGCAACCGCAGTTAAATACCCAATATACCAATAACTACGTCGTATCTGACAAAAACAAAATCACGCATGGGTAGCCAGATCATCTAGACACACTTTCCAACACTAAAAAAGCAAAAGTTTTACGACACTATTTCGCAATATCTTACGGAAAAATGACTTGGCAAAAAAATGAAAAAAAATGAAAAAGGGACACTCGCGGTAAAATGCCCGACATTCTAATATACGACATCTCAGATAAAAAAAAAGACATGCACGTGTTAGCCCAACCATCAAGGCACACTTTCTAACACATAAACATGAAAAAAAAATGAATAATATACGGCAATTCCTTACTACGTAGTAATTTTTACAAATATTGAAAAAAAAACAGAAATTGGTAACCGCAGTTAAATACCCAATATACCAATAACTACGTCGTATCTGACAAAAACAAAGTCATGCATGGGTAGCCAGATCATCTAGACACACTTTCCAACACTAAACAAGCAAAAGTTTTACGACACTATTTGGCAATATCTTACGGAAAAATGACTTGGCAAAAAAATGAAAAAAAATGAAAAAGGGGCACTCGCGGTAAAATGGTCCTCGTGGTGATGAACGACATTTTAACTAAAAAAAAAAACATGCACATGGTAGCCAAACAATCCACCAAGACTTTCCACAACTGATAACCTATACAAGTTGCACCATTCTACGACAATTTCATAATACGTAATAACTTTGATAATTATGCAAACTACCCTAGAAGGGTAAACTCGGACGCGAACGACCCCGACGCGTCTCAGAAATCGGGGAAGGAGTACAGCTACAGCAATGCACATCTGGACACTACTAGAGCGTGTAGGGGAGACACCTCCTGCAGGTCGATCACCCACATATTCAGTCACGGGGGTGAGTCACGTGAGAAAAACCTGTTTTTTTTTGACGCTCGGGGTCGCAAACGACCCACCGTACCTATCCAGGGTTAAAGGGGTGTCCGAGGAGCGTACCTATCCAGGGTTAAAGCCAACAAAACCCAGAGCTTCTCAACATGATTCGGATATTAACACCAATAAACATATTAGGAAATTATCATTAATTTGATTATTACTTTTCTCTCTGTTAATGAAATCGTAGACTAAATAGACTCACGAGAATTGAGACTTAGACTTCACTGCAGAATCACTTGATAATTCATCTGTTATTCATTGTGCATCTGAATATGTAAAGTGTAGGAGATGAATAACATCAATATAATGTAATAATAAAAATAACAATATTAATGTTTTTAAAAACCTCTAAGCTCTGAAACAAAAGATTTGTCAACCTGCAAAGCTTAACTTTAGTTAATTGTATCTTGGAGGAACAAGGACATATTGAGATATAATTATAATTATTGTATGTTATTCTCAAAACAAAACCAAAATGATTTTATATAACATATTTGATAAATTGTATAATACAAATATATACCATATAGCAAAACATTACAAGAGATTAATCATAAAATTAAGCTGAAAAAGTTCAAAGGTCTTGAGAGGCGGCAGATTCCTCTATACCAGTGGTATACACTAATTTCATCAGGAGAGCCAAAAGTTTAGGATATACTCAGAGTGCAAGCCACATAAGCCATATATATATATATATATATATATATATATATATATATATATATATATATATATATATATATATATATATATATATATATATATATATATATATATATATATGTGTGTGTGTGTGTGTGTGTGTGTGTGTGTGCGTGTGGGTAGGAGTGAAAGTCAATTTTGTTGTGGGTTCCCAAAGACACGTATGTTTAAAATAAAACAAGTAACCAGCCTTGTTATTAAATGAAAAATATTAACATTTTTGGCTTTACCAATATAAAAGTTGAAATGAATATGGTACCTTCATATAATGTTGAATTGACCAAGCTGTTTCTTCACTTTCTCCAAGCTGTGCTTGTAACTTTTCCCGGCTATTCTTGTTGCGTTATCCAAATGTTTATTAGTGACTATTTCTGTTTCCTTTTCGCAATATTTATAATTGAAAATGTAGAGTATGCGCACACAAAATAGCACATCCCTTTAGGCAAAGTCGACTTCAAAACTGAGCCGTTTATATCAGGGACAGTATGCCAGAAATTTTCCTCACCTGATTTTAAAATCATCTTCGGCGTTTTATTTAGCCTACAGCTCAGCGATCTGAACCCACTGAAAAATGATCGGGGCAAAGTTTAACGGGTATAAAATTTCCGGTTGAAACATAAATATTGAATAAGTCCTAGTTCTTCATTTTCTTAAACTCCTTTCCAAATTCCTCAATGCATTCATGAAAGTGACATAGCGGAATATTTGCAACATTTCTGGATTGCCAAGTGAGGCTTTCCTAAGGTTTGGAAAATGCACAAATTGTCTGCCCGGTATGAAAAGTAATTTGATCTTGTTTTGAAATGCTGTGACTCCCCTTTGCATTGCAGCTGCTCTTCAATTTTAGTGCATTCAGGTGGCAGGTGAGATCAGTTAAGGATGCCAGTTTTAGTCTCCACTCAGGATTCTCAAGTTCAGGTTCAACTTTTCCTTTGCTTGCAGTGACCTTGCGAATTTGAGACAGGAGACTCAAGAATCGTTCAAGCACTCTGCCTCGAGATATCACTTCATTAAGCATCACTAAATCTGCATACTATCCGTCATATTCAGCCAATAGTTCACGAAATTGACGATGATTTAATGTCCTTGAATAAAAGAATTACCACCCGAACAACCAGCTGCATCACATTTTGAAGTTTACAATCTTTGGAATTTGTCACAAGTGCGTCCTAGTGAATTATACAATGGAATATGGCAAAATTTGTAAGTTCCTTTTCCTTCCTCATTAATCCAATGAGACACTTTTCTTTGCCTCTCATATTGAGGACACCAGCAGGACACACACAAACCATGTTAGACCATTTTAGGTTATTGTCAGAAAAAAAAAAATAGCGCAGTCACTACGTCTTATCCTCTAGCTTGGTTACATAGTGGTAATAGCCACAATAATTCTTCCCAGAAAAAGTGTTTTTTTTTTTTTTTTGGAAATCGTACCCAAATACATATCTGTGCATCATCACAAATATCTGTGTTTTCGTTCAATGCAATGCTAAATAATTAAAAAGCTGATAGATTAACGATTTCTTCAGTCCTCGTCATTATGGTTGTGCCTGATGTGAATTGTTTGAAATTGCATCTTAATTATCAAAATCACAATACAATTACTCTGCTGATGCCAAAACCCATTCTTTAACAATCTCTGCATCTGTAAAAAGTTTCCTATGTTTGGCCAAGATCCATGCAATCATATGTTGCCTCTGTCAAATTCTCTGTAATATATGAAAAATGAAGAATTGCCAGAATATTTAAAGGGTGATTTAAAGCATTATCGTTGTATTACAGTATAGGTAACTCCTGATAGAACGAGGTAAGTGAAGTGTACATTTTATTTGTTTACAATTTCAATACTTAGTGAGTTTAGTGATTATAGTAGTGTGTTTTTAATACAGCAATTCACTATTGATTTAGAGGGAGATTTGTAGGCTACCAACCGTGTGTCACACAATTGTACATAATTATTTTGTATATATTATGCTTGTATCTGCGCTCTTCCCTCGCACTAAAAAGAACATTAAAATTCATGTCTCCGGTTATGCTCTGTAACATTGTCTGTCTCTCGAACATGTTATGTCCTGTTGCCTTGAGGAGAGTGTTCCTTAATAAACAACTCAGTTGATTGCATCCTGCCTTTGAGTTCACAACCCTCTCTCGGCTTGTCACATTGGTGACCCCGGAGTGACTCGCTCCTTCCGCCCCTCCCCCCCCTCCATCTCTCACCGTTACTATGACGTTGTCAACGCATACTTTTTGCAGCAGTACTTGCCGTCGCCAGCCGCCCGTATAGCAACGTCTTTTAAGCTCTCTCAACAACCGTTGGGGGACCAAAGGGCTTCGCTCACCCTCGGGAAAATGACCAGTATAACTCGCCTGCAACCTGCCGCAGACAGTTCTCCTCGTGAGGTGAACCTACTTCGTGCCCTTATGGACGGCCACTTCATGACCTTCACAACCTTCTCCCTGCTTCGTCACAGATTCAAAGCATTATCGCTGTTTTACAGTATAGGTAACTCTTGACAGAACGAGGTAAGTGAAGTGTATTTTTCATTTGTTTACACTTTCAATACTTGGCGAGTTTAGTGATTATATCCTGGTAATTTTCATCTGGTCAAAATAAATAAACATTAAGATCCCGATTACTCAGCCATGGTTACTTGAAAGTTAATGACTTTGTTATGAGGTAAAAATATGTCTCTCCACTTACTATTTAATTCTTTTTTAAGTGAATTCAATTTCATGCAACCATGATAGAGTAATCGGTGCTACTATAGTGTGAGGTCTACCGCCATATGTCCCAGAGCCCCGCACCTGACCCTCGAACATGTGAACTGGCCAAATCCATCAAAAACGTGACCTGTCCAGGTGACATGCCCATATAAAAGGAAGCAAATAAATCGTGCCAACGAGAACTGTTGGCTATAATCCACAACAACAACAGCAGCTCCTAAATCCTTTTTCCCTCGGCCTAAAAGAGATATCATCGATTGAGGGTATTAAAAATGTTGCTAAAGGAGTTTTATAGAAGAGTCATTCTGACAGAAGAAGCAGCACTCGTCTTTTTAAGAGAGCACAATCTCTTGGATACAGTTCAAGAAGCAGATCTATTTGTGTCATTCTTAGAAGATGTAAGAAGTGTGTATCGCTATATTAAATGTATGGAAATATATGATAACCTGTTTGATGTACGAAGAGTGTATCGCTAGAATAAACGCATGAAAATATATGATAACATGTTTATTTTTACCTATTATCTATTTAAGCCATTTATAAGATATGTTTAAGTTAAGTGTTTATTGCTTAAACAAATGTATGAAATGTGTTTTATCCATGAGGGACGAATAATTCAGCAGTAGACCTCACACTTAAGTACTAACGGGAGGTAGATCTCATGCTATAATGTAGTAGACCTCACGCTATAGTAGCACCGAGTAATTGATATTTCAGACTTCATATTTTTAGCCTGACGAACCTATTCCTATTACCAATTTTAATAAAAGATGAGTGATACGGCAAAAGGATGAAATTTATATATAGTACTTTGGAATTATTCTTTGACCACTGATGAATTCTCTCCATTGCTCTAGTTTATTATGTCCTGCTGCCAATGCAAGAGCCTGTGTCTTACATAACGTGAAGCAATCTTACAAGTAAGTACATTGATATTGATGAATAAAAACGGAGCAAGCATAAATTTTGGCTAGAGGAGCAAAATCAGAAGCTCAAGACAGCCTCTAGTAGCAAATGCTTAGGCAAAAAGCAATTGTGTAATATTATGTTAATAATAGTTATCACCATTTACTACCTTTTGCTTGATGGACTTGTAGCCATTACACACGGGCCCAGCCACCTGTGACTGTCTTATCTAGCTAAACTTTTCAATTCAACTCCTGTTCTTCTTGACCAACAGAGTTATACTCTCGCCATGTCTGTTACAGGCCTTGACCATTTTACAAAGGCACTGTACCCTTTTCAAGCCCGCCATTGAACAGAGCTCTACTGCAAGGATATATCCAGATGTGACTACCAAAGGTGCAAAAGTTACTCCAACTACAGTAATAAGTTAACTCGCCCTGTTAACTGGTACCAGACACCAGATTTATGACAGCAAACTACACACTGCCAACACACCTCAGCCTTCTCCGAAGTCTCCTGCCACAAAGTCGGATCGTCCCTCTTACCACACAGCAGTCTCCATCCTCCACTGCGCCAGCTCCACCCACGGCATCGAGCCCCCTCTCCACTGACATGGAGATAAAGGAATTGACTTTCAAGGACCTAGCTACCTTACCCCAAAGAACACCACCATCTGGACTGCAACTGCACAGATTGCCTCCCACAGCTACTGAAAGAAGCCTCTGCTGTGTTGTACAGCTCTCCTTCATCATCCCAGCCTGAAACCAAAAACACTGGGAAGAAACCTCTTCTGAGATTCAAGCTAACACCTATAGAAAATACCAAATCCTTTGTTACCAATTCTGCCCTAGTAGCCTCAAAGCCCAGCATCCAAATCACTGTCAGACTGAACTGCAAGGATGAACCCGTCATCACCCCTTAGGAAAAGAGAAGTGTCAGCCTTCTACAGAGGGAATCATCCATGGTGCTCTTTGGTTAAGCAAAGAAGTAGAAGAATCCTGTCCTGAGCTATCCGGTGACTATGCCTCTAGCATCCATCCCCTCCCTCAGCTACATTGCAGATGTAGATGCTGCAAGAATAAACTCAAGGCTTCAACAAAAAAAAGTTATTACCACTTTCATAAGTAAAAATCCCGCCCTCTTTCAACCTTGGAATATGGTGAACCTTTCCCATCCACGATTATACACCGGTGCTGCTTTAGTTATTCTTGCCAGCATTGTGGACACTATCACGAAGACTGTAGAGGCCCCAATATCTGCAGTATCTGCAGCAAACATCACCTAAGCCACATATGCATCAATGCCCACAAAGAAAGGAAGGAAACCTTTCCCAACTATTCCTTCTCTCATCACACCTGGAACAGAAGGTGCCCAGAGTGTCTGAGGATTACAGCTCCGAAAGACACCTCACAGCCAAGCCCATCTGAAGCACCACCTCTGCCGACCAAACCCCCAATGAGCACCTTGCCAGATGCCTCAATGTCAACCTTCCATTGCTCCTAATCTTTTAATCCCCAATTTTTCAGCACTAACACCTTCCTCTAATCCTTCTCCTTCCCATCCTACCCAATCTTCACTCAGCCCATACAGTCCTTGCCTATAAAAGACCTTATCCCCATAGCCCTACAAATTTTCTCCATGTACCATCCCTCTTCAAAGATCCCAAATTCCTTTAATCACCCAGTCAAATACTCCTTTCCTCCAAGTCTCACCTTCCGGGCCTAAAACGGAGAGAAGTTCTTCACTTCTAAAGGTTCCTTCTGCTACTTGAAGAAGGAGTTTTCTCCTGCTGATGATTTTTCTTAGGTTGCTCCGGCTTAACAAATGCCTTCTTTAACTTCTTGTAGTTTGACATAGCAAACAATGAAGTCTGTGGAGCTTTAAGCTCCGTCGTTGTCTTCTTTCCAGCCACAAAAGCCCTGCAAGTCAGCTTCACTTCCTCAAGTGTTACTGTTGTTGGCATGCTAATGAGCTTCTTGATGAATTCTTCATTTCTTATGCCAACCAAAATAGCATGTTTCATTTGGGCCTCACACAGTTAACGCCTATACATAAATCAACCTCCTCTGAGAGCTGTTGTAAACAAATGAAAAAATCTGCTTGCTTGCATTGAGTAAAAGCTAACCGACGAAGTGCTTCATTCTGCTGACCCTTTATATAAGTTTCGATATGAGCTAACACATCATCCAAAAGCATAGTTGAGTCTGGTGGAATACCCAAATCATGTTCTAACATGCGTCTCATCTCAACACTGAGATATGCCCTTAGCTCTATCAATTGCTTAGGTCGAGGTACATTATCCAAATCTACCATAACAGCATAATCATTCCATCTCTGCTTCCATTCTGTGTATTGCCTATAAGTAACATCATGAGTTAATGGTGGAGGCAAATTTACTGTCACCTTAGGTGTTTGCACAGCTGAATTAGGCATTTGGAGAGCACTTGCTGACGATGGTGCTCTGGTACGGGGCCCTTTATCACTTGCTTGGGGTAGGGTGTGCCTGGGACCAGTCATAGCTTCAATTAATGCTTTGAATTCTTCCTGATGTCTGACATTGTCTTCTTTTCTTCTTTCTTCATCCTGTTTTCTTCTTTCTTCATCTTTTTTATCCATGTATTCAAAGATTTTGCTGATAAAATCCATGGTCGAAGGGGTTGATGAAGGAGAAGCAGATCTTGAATGTGTTGGAGATGACGTCATGTCTGTTGGGGTTGGGGATGATGGGGGAGAAACCTCAGAAGACTTTGGTCTCCTTCCTTTATCGTGTTTTGCCAGTATAAATAGAAAAATCTCACGAAATCTAAGAGAAAATATCACTCAATGCCGTCAGTGGTAACGTCACAATGACGTCACAAACGGTAGCCAATCACCGAGTACAATAGCTCGAGGCAACAGAGCTATGCTGAATCAGGTAACACTGTGACTGCTGTGGGTGTCGCATGCACAGCGAGAGCCGTTAGTCTCACCTCGACGCAGCTGAGTATGAATGTGACGCTCATGTTCCGGCCTCTGCAGATGGCCGACGCACATTAGCCCTAATCTCAGACTACTAAAATAACCACTGCCGTATATTGAGTCACTGTAATCACAACACAAAGTCACTGCCAGTGTATACATCCAAACGAAGTTCTGGTTCACAACTGCTAACTAACTTGGTTACGATGAACACAAACACTCTTCTTGCATTGTCCAGGCCGAAATTCACTTATGGCAAATCAATCACTGCGTCATCTTAGTTATCATTAGATATAAAAGTAAATCAGATTTTCATAGAAACACTTGCGTAAGTTTTTGAGCCATATAATGTGTGAAAATAATCTAAATAAACGTAATACACTGGAGGAGCTGTGAACAGAGGCGGGCTACGGGAAAGACTGGTTACAATAATACCAGATAAATAAAATATGATATGCATGCCACATGAGATGATATAAATGCTACATAGTATTCCCTATACTCTAATAAACAAGAATACTTGCATACATGTATTCCTAATACAACATTTATGCTAAATGTGTATTAGCAATAAAGGTATATATAATAATGATAATCATTTATACATGTATATAATTATGATAATCCATCACTTTCCTACTCATAATTCTTCCAGCTCCTCTCCCGGTCTCTTCTACTCATTAGGACTCAAGTGTCAACATTAAGGCATCGATGGATATTTTGGGCCTTAGTGCATTGATGTATTTTGAGGCTCAATTGTGTAGTTGTTACCTGGATTGGCTGCTCAAACATACACGAGTTCATAAAAGGCTCATTTAAATTCATGGACAACATCATTTGTGATGCCATATTATTATATCATTGTGAAATCCAGATGTTCTTATTGAATTGGCTAAAAACAAGAAAAATTATAATCTAGGGACCAAAGAATACCCTAAACCTAGAATATATGACTTAGAAAGTTTCTGATCCATATATTCCATGTTTTTTCCTTAAAGTTATTAAAATTACAAACATAAACAAGCTCATGAAATGTTACTATATTGTAATCTGTTAGATGAGGTTCATACATTCAACGCCATTTAAATTCCCTGACATCATTTTTGATGTCACATTATATCACTGTGAAGTCCATTACTGTACATAAAACATATTAAAGTGGCTAAAAAAAACAAGATGATAATCTTGTGAGTAAAGAAAATCATAAACCTAGAATATAAGAATTGGAAAGTTTCTTATCCATACATTTCATTTTATTTATTTTTTCTTAACGTTATTAACATTCAGCAAAGTCTGACAGTTGAAAAAAGAAAAAAACAGATAGTGAAGACTAGCTTGTTTTAAATAATCCATTTTTCAAAAACCTCATCCTGTATATTCAATTAACATTCAGTGAATTAAAGACTGAGTTGATGAGTCTTTATTGTAAATTACCATGCAACACCATCATATTTGGTACCAATTTAGCATATATATATATATATATATATATATATATATATATATATATATATATATATATATATATATATATTAGAGAGAGAGAGAGAGAGAGAGAGAGAGAGAGAGAGAGAGAGAGAGAGAGAGAGAGAGAGAGAGAGAGAGAGAGATGTGTGGGTGTGAAAATGATTATATATGAATAAAACTATAGTCTCTCATATCTTTAAATACCCTTTATTTGTTATTGTATAATTTTTGGGATAATTTGGTATCCATTTGGGATACTATTTGATGTTCCAATTACTCGTTCGTTTGAGATTGCCTTGCCTTATGCAGGACACGGGCTCTTGCAAAAGATAGAACTCAAGAGTGCAATACGTGATCTCGTGAATTGAATGTTGTAAGTGAAGAAAAATTAAGGACTAAAAGGTGTTATAAGCTCAAAAATGAAAATGGACAGTAAAGGCAAGACTGGAACAAAGCCGAAAGAGAAGATAGTGAGGAACGAGGTGGTAGAAACTTCATTATCCGAAGAAATTGAAAGGGAGCAGGTTGACTGTGCCGTATGCGACAAGGAGGTAACAAAGAAGTAGTGTGGAATCGCCTGTGACTACTCTGAGTCTTGGTTCCACAATGGTTGTGTAAAAATGGGCCGGGAAGATTATAAAGTGCTGCAGACATACAAAAGTCTCTCTTGGTTTTGTAGAGAATGCAGGGCATCATATAAGAAAATGGAAGTAGAGTATAAAAAGATGAAGGAGATTAATGATAGGCTAATGGATAGGCTAGAGGTACTAGAACAGGCAATAAAAGAAATAAAGGATTCAATAGGCTCGGCAAAGGCAGGACAACGAGTTAATGAGCCAATAGAAGACATTAGGGAAGAAGTTAGAGAAGAGTTTAAAAAGAGATAATGGAAAAGGAAAAGAGGAAAAATAATCTATTAATATACAATGTTGAGGAATGCATGGAAGGAAGCACAGAGGAAAAACAAAGAAAGGATAAGGATGGGTGTAAACGACTGTTCAGAGATAATATAGGGGTAGCCTAACTGGAGTTGAAGTAATGGAAACAATCAGGTTAGGTAGATTGGAAATAGGTAATAGACCAACTGAAAGCCATGACGTTAAAAAGCAAAGAAACAAACCAAGGTCATTACTAGTGAAAAAAAAAATGAAAAGTGAAAGAGAGAAGTTGACAATTATAGGAAAGGCTAAGAACCTTAGAAATTGTCCAAAAAAAAAGAGAAAGTAGAATCTTTATAGCGCCAGATCTAACGATGAGAGAGAGAGAGAGAGAGAGAGAGAGAGAGAGAGAGAGAGAGAGAGAGAGAGAGAGAGAGAGAGAGGCGTTTAAGGGAAGAATTACAAACAAAGAGACAAAATGGTGAAGAAGGATGGTTCATAAAGAAAGGAAAATTGCACAGAAGGGATTTTTAAGGAAAAAAAGAAGAATATAAACACAAGATAAAAGAAAGCTTTAAGATTTATTTGTTGAACATTCAATGCTTAACAAAACAAAAAAGATGGAAGTCGAGAAAGAATCAAATAGTAGAAATAAACTTTTTTGCTTGACAAAAACGCACCAAAAGTTAGCTAGATTAAACCTAAGTGAGGATGTTAAAAAAATAGAAAATATGAAGTATATGAATGATAAGAAAGGAGGAGATTCGATGATACTTTACAGAAATACTAATAGTCTGGAACTGGAAAAGATAGAAACTAAAACTAAAGATCTGATGTATGTTAAGCGTAATGCATACAATCATATATTTGAATTTAGCACGAAATACTAAAGAAAACAAAAGTAGGGATAAGACAATAAAGCAGGAATGTGAAAGAATTATGAGAAATCTAAAAGAAGAGGAGGCATTCATGATATTAGGGGATTTTAACGGACATGAAGGATTTTTAAGTAATCAGAATTTAGACAGGAACGGGGAAATGATTCTCGATTGGATGAATGACCATGGGTTAGTCCTATTGAATGGAGATTTAAGATGTAAAGGGATTTATACATGGGAAAGAGTGCAACAAAAAAAGTGTAATAGACTACGTACTAGTAAACGAACAAACCTATAAAAACTTTAGGGAAATTAATATAGACGATTAAAATTTGAACTTTGATATTTCTGATTATAATCTGATCACTATAGAACTGGAATTCATGAGTGACCAAAATAGAAATTTTAATAAAGGAAGGTGGTGGGAAGTGAAATAATATAGGACAGATGAAAATAGTTTGAGAGAATATACTACAAGAGTAGAGGAAATTGTGAGAGATAGACAAATAGACAGAATGGAAGGAGTGGACCTGATAATTAAAGAGGCTGCAGAAGAAAAATTGGCAAGAGTATATAAAAGGAAATTTCTCGATGAAGAAAAGGTACATGAGCAACCCTGGATGAACGATGAAATAAGAAAAGGCATAAAGGTTCGAAGGATTTAAACAGAAAGAAAAGAAATGAATTCAATATCGAAGTGAAAAAGGTACTAGAGGAGAGATATGATAAAAAAGAGGGAAGTGCAAGAAATGATAAAGAAGGAAATTATTATATATGAACAAAGGATGACAAAGAAATAAAAATGGATAAAAATAAAATACTGGAAAAATATTGACAGAATAAGGAACAGACAGAAAGCCCAAGACAAAGTTATACAACTTTATGGAGAACAAGGAAATAAGCTAAATAAAAAACAAAAAACAAAAGAGGAATTAGTCAAATACTGGAAAACTATTTATTGTAAGCATGAAAATAAAATAGCCTCAGCTTGGAATGAAGAAAATATAATGTTGGTTGTAAGTTGTCTGATGATTTCAGCATATTACTCACCTGCAATGAGTGAAGAATTATTAGTAATTATCCATGAATTAATTCCTTCCTATGTCGCCAATTTTTCTCGGTGGGGTTTGATGATATATTGGTATTCTTAAAATACTCTGTTAACAATCAACTCCCAACTCTGAGCGTCGAGTATCTCATAAACAAATCTCACAAACCAAAACATAAGAGTGAACAATACAGTATCGCTCTCCAAAGACTTGAATCCTACTCAAGCACACAGTATAAAGAATCACATCCTATCTTTGAGGTAACTAATAAATGCTTGAACCCTAATATCAAAATACATCATTTCAGTTATATACATTCTTGAACATGTTTCATCAAGGCAATATGATGCCATGTTGCGCAATACACATAACATGTGAGGTAATACAGTACATTATTACAATAATACATAACAGTCTTCTCCTTCTTAACTTGACATTGTAAAAATCTTTATAAATCTAATCTCTCAAGGGCTTTCCTCTATCAATCCTATTAGGAAGCATTCTAACCTCATCTTGTACTGGTAGGCATACATGAATTGGTTCTGAGTCTACATTTGATGTTGGAGCATCTTGGTTAATATTTGACTCATTTGATCTAACTACTTCTGAAAGTTTCTCATCCCTAACATTCACATACTCTACTGTATTTCTGTTAAATGGTTGTGAATGATCAACATGACGTTTTACAATATTTCCACCAACTTAACATCATAATGTGAATTTCCTATCTCTCTTATAATCTCTCCTGGTACCCACTTCTCTGGGGGTGTTGTACGATCTTACCATGACATCAGATAAAGGTAAAAAAGTTTTATTTTAGGGATATTTTCTACTTGTCTTCTAAATCACTTTGCAAACTTGGATACAACAAATCTAACTTAGCCTACACCTTATCCTCCTCCCCATCAACAAATTTGAGGGTATCATGCCTGTTGTGCTGTACAGCGTTGTTCTATAAGACAATAAAAACTTTGATACATGCAAAAATATATTACCTGAATTTGCTTTTCTACACTTCATATTGTGCTTAAATGTTTGAACAAATCTTTCAGCCTCTCCATTGGTAGAGGGATGATATGTTTCTGAAAATGTATGTTTTATTCCATTTACGTTACAACACTCTTTAAACTCTTGTGAGGGAAATTATGGACCAATAACTGTAACAATTCTTTCTGGAATACCATGTGTAGAAAAAAATTTGCATTAACTCTTTTATTGTGGCATAAGACGTTGTCGTCATAGGAAGGACTTCTGGCCACTTACTGTAAGCATCTACTACTATCAAAAACTAATAATTTAAAAAAGGACCTGAAAAAATCTATATGCACTCTTTGTCATGGATACCTGGGTAACTCCCATGGGTGCATTCTAGCAAAATGAGGATTGTTCTGTGGCATAACATAATTCGTACAATTCCTTATATAAGATTCCACATCTTTATCTACACCTGGCCCCCATACAAAAGTTCTTGCAATTGACTTTGATCTTACAATACCTTGGTGATCAGCATGTCTTTCTGACAAAACCTTATTCCTCAGTGAATTAGGAATAACTACCCTGGAACATCTCATCACTATTCCTTGTGTTACACTCAGTTCATATCATATATCCTTATAGGGTTTACAATTTTCCTCTTTTCCACATAAGTCCCTACCTGTCATTAAACTCTCCAAAACCTTACTAAGTACTGGGTCTCTCTTGGTACTGTGTGCTACATCCTTTGCTTTAATGGGTACATCATATACAGAAATTAACAGAACACTGTCATCATACTCCTCTGGAGCTTTGTCTACGGGTAATCTAGATAAAGCATCTGCATTACCCATCTTTGGTGTTGGAGGGTATTCTATATCATAGTGGTACGCTGCTAACGTAATTGCCCAACGTTGTAGTCTTGCAGCCACCAACGTAGGTAAACTTGCTTTTGGATCCAATATTGCTAATAAAGGTTTATGATCTGTAACAAGTGTGAACTTTTTCCTACCATAAAGATACATATGGAATTTCTTAACTCCATAAACTAATGCTAAAGCTTCTTTTTCTATTTGAGAGTAATTCCTTTCTGCCTTGTTCAATACTGTAGAAGTGAATGCAATTGGTTTTTCTGTTCCATCTGGCATTACATGAGATAATACTGCACCTAAACCTATGTTTGATGCATCACATACTAATTTAACTGGTAAATTCATTTGATAATGTACTAAGAATGTAGGTGATTTTATTTCCTGTTTGATATCCAAAGATTCCTGACACTCTTTTGTCCACTTCCATTCTACACCCTTATACAACAAATTTTACAATGGATGTGCAATTGTAGACAAATTCTGAATGAAATTCCCATAAAATGTTACTAAACCTAAAAATGATTGTAATTCCTTAACATTTTCTGGCACTTTTGTTGATTTTACAGCTTTAATCTTTTCTTAAGTTTTGTGAAAACCTTTGCCATTTATTACAAAACCTAAGTATTCCACTGAATCAACTCCTAAAATACATTTTGTCTTATTTACTCTAATATTATGTTCCTTCAACTTCTTCAGAACTGTTTGCAATCTTTCTCTATGTTCTCTTGTGTCTTTACCAGCAATTAAAATATCATCTATAAAAATGAATACTCCTTGCATTCCTGAAAAAATCTTATCCATAGTTTGTTGCCATATAGCTGGACTACTTGCAACTCCATAAGGTAATCTCTTTGGTCTAAACAAACCTAAGGATGTATTTACTGTACATAATTTTTGTGAAGTTTCATCCATGGGAAGCTGTTGAAATGCTTGTCTTAAATCTAATTTATAAAAAACACTGCATCCTGACATAGTTGCAAACATGTCTTTCGGATTTGGTAAGGGATGTTGAGTTACTTGCAGTTGAGGATTTAACGTTACTTTGTAATCACCACATAACCTAACCTGTCCCCTTTCCTTCACAATAGGAACTAATGGTGTAGCCCAATCTGAATATGTAACCTTTTCCCAGGAACCTTCACTTTCTAATCTCCTGATTTCTGTTTCAACTGTACTTTTCAATGCATACGGTACTGGTCTCGGAGCAAAAAATCTAGGAGAACTGTCAGGTTTCAAAACTAAAATTGACTTTGCGTTCTTTACTGTACCTATTTTATCTTCAAATACGTCTTGAAACTCTGATATGATATTATCCATAGATATTTCATTTTTGTTTTCATCTTGTCTACCTGTAACCTTCAAAATACTAGGCCAATCTAACTTCAAATACTGTAGCCAATCTAAACCTAGCAAAGTTTGTCCATTACCTTTTACTATTGTTAATGGCATTCTCTCTAATTTCTGTTCTTTGTACAGTACTTCTACGTTCGAAGCACCTATTACCTGAATATCAAAACCATTATTACTTTTCAAAACTCTATTTGTACCTTCTAATAACAAATTAGGAATGCTTTTAGCCATTTTCTCAGACATAATTGATACATCAGCTGCTGTGTCCACTTGCATCGAAATTGGTTTACCATTGATGATTACTTCTACCATGATATGTTTCTTTGCACCTTTGTTGACTGAATTTATGCGAAATGCAAAATCAGTTTCTGAACTAACCTGATTATCATGAACATTTTCCCCATTATTCTCTTGACCCATAGTATCAACTGTAGCATTTATTTTCTTTGCGTACTGTTTAGGGAATCTACAAGCAGTTGCAAAATGACAAATCTTTCTGGAATTCTGGCATGTCTGTCCAGTAGCAGGGCATTTCTTTGCTTCGTATGCAAGATGATCAGTTTTACCACACCTAAAACACTTGGGTTTTTCCTGTTGTTTCTGTGTATAGGCCTGATTCTGATATTTATGAACATTAGTGTTAGGCACTTTTCTATGACTAGGCTTTGACATATTCCTTCTCTGATTCTCATTGGTTTTCCACTTAGAACCTACTGTATTAATTTTAGAATTTTCCATTCTATTGCTTGTAGAACTACCTATTATGTTACTTTGCCTATTTGATGTTTCTAAAGCTCTGCCTGTTATCAATACCTTTTCTAATGTTAAATCTTTATCTTGCAATAATTTCTTTCTTAGCTCTTCTGATGTGCAATGTGCAATTACTTGATCTATGATAACATTTTCTAACTCTAGAAATTCACATGAAACGGCTAAATTCTTTAGTCTAGTCACAAATGCATCTAAACTTTCATTTTCTTTCTGATAAGCCTGCGCTGAAAACTGGTATCTTTCAAAAAATTTATTGACCTGAGGAGCAAAATATGTGGTAAGAGCCTTCATTGCAGCTTCACTCGTGTCATCTGTAGGCTGCAAAGTCTTAAACACTTCCCGAACTTCCCTACCTGCTGTATGAAGTAATAATGCCTTCTTTTGTGCATCCTTCATGTTCCCTAATGCTTCTAAATAAATCTTAAATTCCTCACACCACTGTTGCCATCGTGTTGCAACAGAATTGGGCTCAGCAGTGTTGCTGAAACCTTGTGGGTGCTCGATATTAAAAGGCATTTTGTTTGCTTACCTTAATAACTGTGGTAGGTTAAGCTACTGTTCTGCAGTCACAAGTGTACTTCCTACCTACCTACCCAACTTTAAATTTCACCCTTTTGTGTATTTGATGAAATTCCTATTCTGCTGCTGGTAAAATCTTCATTGGGCGATTTTACTCTTGTCCCCTGATGTACATACGACCTTCTCTTGTGCTGGCCGTCCTTGTGCAGAGGGTCCAATGCTTCTTCCTGCTTGTCCGTCGTCCTAAACGTCGCCAATGTGGGATATGGTACATTGGTAGGAAGTTCTATTAACCATAATAATTACCTGGAACATAGATGAACAATTGTTAGTAATTATTTCTCAGCTGATCCCATCTGATGTCGTCAATGTGGGATATGGTACATTGGTAGGAAGTTCTATTAACCATAATAATTACCTGGAACATAGATGAACAATTGTTAGGCCTAGTAATCATTTCTCAGCTGATCCCATCTGATGTCGTCAATGTGGGCTTGATGGGTAATAAGACGTTGGTATTCTAAAAATAGGTTTAATGTATAAAAGACTACATTGTACTGTGTTTACTCTGTGACAGCTGACTCCCAAGTGTATATGGAGCGTCTTACACAATCTGACAAACCAAAACATTGCTAAACAAAAGAGCATCGCTCTGAAAAGACTTAAATCCTACTCCAGCACAAATCATAAAGAATCACATCCTATCTTTGAGGTAATCAACAAATGTTTGAATCCTAATACCAAAACAAATCATTACTCTTATGTACAAAGCATAACATGTCTTATTCATGCAATATGATGCAATGTTGCGCAATACCTGCAACACTTGAAATAATATAGTACATTACAATAATACATAACAAACCTCACCTTCCATTTTCCGAGCCCTGTTATACAGAAACACCAGCAAAATAGTCAGCACACGATGCAATAAAAATAAATACACTAATAGGACAGTACCTTAGGCTAGGATGATATAGACCTAATCACCCTAGGTTAGGCTATCATATAAATATATAAAAATAAATAGTCCTAATGGTTTCGTGGCTACTTTAGGACGTAGGGATGGATATATTAATCTATATAAGATAAATACATCCTACACCGCTGTCACCATATGTCATGCCGTTTCACACATGACTTTTCACTAACTCTTACCTTCGTCAATTGTCCCTACCTAAGTTTGGAGGCACCATTCAATTTAGGACAATCGACTTACTCCTGGCTAGCCTATCTATAACAAACCAAGCCTTGACATAGGCTAATTCCGGGTACAACATAGGTATAGGCTAATACTCTAAGCCTAGGCTTAAGGTAACTTGACTCTTGCTGTGGAGAACTACGGATCTTCATTTGCAGTGGAGGTTGAGGGAAAGGCTGGTTCTCGGGGGTCTTTTTATTCTTACTAAAAGCTTAGTACATGCTCGGTACTCCAAACTGGTACCCTGTAATACAAAGTCTTCATTTAGGACAGCGATCCTATGTCAAACAACAGACATTTCGTAGCCTAGGCTACACTGTACTCATACCTAACCTACTGGTTACACTGCACAGTTAGCCTGGCAACTCAAAGACTAACTTGATAAATCTGAGAATAATATTACAAATCTTAACTTACGGTTGGTGGCACAGTTCCAACCACATGCAAGCACAGCAT
>NC_090749.1:79310417-79315417 GCF_036898095.1 Palaemon carinicauda | reverse complement strand
AACTTTTGGGATGGAGAAAGTCGAGACTTTTTTCTGTTGATCTTGAAGCCTAGGTACTCTAGGAACTGGATCACCTGACTGGAAGCTTGCAAGCATTCGGTCTCGGATGCTGCCCACACCAGCCAGTCGTCCAGGTAGGCTACTACCTGAATTCCCTTTAGGCGAAATTGTTTGAGAGCTACGCTCGCAAGCTTCGTAAAAATCCTTGGGGCTATGTTTAGCCCGAATGGCATGGCTCCGAAGGCGTATAGTCTTCGTTGTAGCCTGAACCCTAGGTAGGGGGAGAGTCGATGGCTAATTGGAATGTGCCAATAGGCGTCTGACAAGTCTATAGAGACGGAATATGCCCTCTTGGGCAGTAAGGTCCTTATGTGTTGCAGTGTTAGCATTTTGAATTTGCAATTCACTATGAACTTGTTGAGTGGCGACAAGTCCAGAATGACTCTGAGCTTTTCCGAGTCTTTCTTGGGAACACAAAACAGCCTCCCTTAGAAATTGATGGGCTTCACACTTCGGATCACCTTTTTTCTCCAACAGTTCTTGAACGTACTCCTCCATAACGGGGGTGGAGTGTTGGAAAAACCGAAGGCACGGGGGTGGAGTGCTGTACCAGCTCCCGCCCAGTCCATTCTTGAGTAGGCTGTGGGCCCAGGGATCGAAGGTCCACCGATCCCGAAATTTCAGAAGTCTCCCTCCTACCGGTATCACCTCACTTGGACTGCCGTCCTGAGGTCTTGCCTTCCTGACCACAACCACCCCTGAATCCCCTTCCCCTTGAGGGGCGTCTAGACGAGCCTCTGGCTGCTCCTCTAGGCTTTGCTCGAAAGGAAGTAGACTGCCCTTCGAACGCTGGGGTGAATGCCGTGGACTGTGTCGACACGGCCTGGGGTACCCACTGAAAGGTGGTCGGGGTTTGTGCCACGATCTGGGGCACTGAGGGGCAATGGCAATTGCAGTTGCTGTTGCTGTCTAAGAGGCTTGGCTGGCTGAGACGGTAGCCTAGTCCTCATAGTCTTCCTCTTTGGTTGAGGACCCTCATCCGGGGAAGACTTTCTTTTGATAGCCAGGCCCCACTTCTGGAGAAGGTTTCTATTCTCCAAGGCGGCCTTATCAACAACTTCTTTGACCAAGTCGGTAGGGAAAAGGTCTTTTCCCCAAATGTTGGAGGAGATTAGTTTCTTTGGCTCGTGCCTCACCGTAGCCGAGGTAAACACGAACTCCCTACAATCTCTCTTTGCCTTGACGAAGCCATAAAGGTCCTTCGTCACTGTGGCCAGATGAGGCTTGGCCACTACCATGAACATTTCATGGACCTTGGGGTCACTTGCCATCATCTCGAGAGTAGTCTGAAGAGACATTGAGGCAGTCAGTCTTTCTTTTGTATCGAACTCACTTCACAAAAGAAAGTCAGACAGCTTAGGGAGGTCCTTGCCGAACTGACGTCCGGCAATATCAGCCTCCAACTTTCCCACTGAGAACGTAAGATGGACGTCCTTCCAGTCTTTGTGGTCCATAGGCAGGGCCAGCGACAAGGGTTTACACTCCTCTAGGGAGGGGCAAGACTTGCCGGCCTCGATTGCTTTTAGTACAGCCAGAAACCCTTTCTGTAAAAAGGGGAAGGCTCTAGTAGGCGAGGACACAAAGGAAGGGAGCTTCCTATTCAATGCGGCTACCTTTGAGTTAGAGAGGCCCCTCTCTTTCATCGAGGATGAAAGTAGAGCTTGAGCCTTAGCATGGTCCATCACTATGACCTCCTTCGGCTCTGTCTCCTCCTTTGAAGCTGGTTCCTTCCTCAGCCGGACATAACAGTCCGGATATGATGCCTTGCTGGGCCAGAATTCCACCCTCCAGGGGAACTGAGCCCAGCTTATCCGAGATGACGATCTTTCCAGTCGTCATCGGCATGTGCTCAGCATACCTCCATGGGTTAGCATCTGAGCACAAGGGAAGGTCTTTCACATTGAGCTTTTTCTGGGGCCCATGTGATTCTGCAAGGCACTGCATTCGCAGTTCCATTGCAGGCGCCTTCTCCTGATTCTCCTTCTGCATTTGTTGGATCATTCCAACAATAGAAGAGAGGGCCTGTCCCAGCTCTACTGGGAGACCGGCCGATGTAGAGGGGCTTGAACTTCATCCTGGGCTTCTGCCAGGAGGCTTCCTCCTGACACCCGTCCACATCAGACATCCTGTCATCTAGCTGGATGTCTTGCATCGCGACCGCGACTTCAGCATCCACCTGGATCTGAACTTAGGGGATCTCCTCTTGAGGCTGGGGAATCACTGCATCAGCTGATGCCTTAGGGAAAGGATACGCCCTCATCTTCTCACTTGGAAGATAAGGGCCAGAAGTGTTCTTTTGGAAGCCCCTTACCCAGGTACGAAGCTTCTTCCTAGCTATTTAATTGTCTCATTAATCAGGTTAGTGCACACAGTACATACCTGAGGGTCCCAATACCGGAGATCATCCTTGGAGACAGCGTATGCTGCGTGTCTCCTACAAAACTCATGTCCACAGAGGTTCTTGCTGCTGACATTGCAGAAAGCACTTCCCCACTTCGGAGTGTCCTTCTGTAAAGAGAAGAAATTTCCATGAGTATCAAGTGAACTATGTATCACTGGATATGCATAGTATAGCATAACAATTCAGAAAGGAAAGACACACACTTGTGTTTCCCTCACAACCCATTGTTGCAGCCTTCCAGATAATAAAATCAAAATGGTTTATCTCTTCTAGAGTAACCAATGCAAGGTTTCCAGAGGAAACAGGTGGAGCTCACACCTAAGCAATGATTTTAAAATCCTGGATAATAGACAGGGAAGAACTCAGCTTCCTATCTGTAGGGCAACAGCAAAGGGATGTGCAAGAAAAAACAATAGTGTTAGAAGACACAGTGCTGTACCAAAACCCTTACCATAGTTTTCTTCTTACTGTATATGTTATACTGAAGAATACTAGTACAGTATAGGGGGATGTGTGCCGGCCTGCCTTTGCCGGCCGGCACACACCAAACCTAGCTTTAAAGTATACTACTTAACAGCTATAGGGCGGCAGCACTCTGGTTCAAATGCCTGTGCCGGTCGGCAGCAACTGCCGGCCGGTAACAGCCAGTGTTGGCCGGCAATGGCTGCCGGCCAGCAACTACACAAGGTAGTACCCAGCTGCCGGCCACACTCTTGGTGACTGGCAGACGGGCTGACATAAGCCGGCCGGCAAAGGTACAAGACCGATGCCAGCTGGCAGCAAAAGAACCAGAGGACTACACCTGCCCGGCTACCGGCCTCATAGGCCGGCAGCCGGGACAGGTACAGCACTAGAAGAAAAATAGAATGGATGCCGGGATAAGAGTGTACACAACCTCCAAGCCCGGCAACCGAAAGAGTGCATATAAGGAAGGGGAGAAACTAATTCAGGATTCCTTGACCAATGCCGTCCAGCTCTGCCGGCAGGCATGGATGAGGGACCAAGAGAGGTCCGGGCAGCACTCGAAAACATAAGACCCTTGCCGGCCAGCAGCTCTGCCGGCCGGCAAGGGGATGAGTCAATTCCACATCCTAACCTATACTAGGTCCAGAAGTAGAACAACGTACAGTACAGTAATGGCTCGGCCATTACGAAGAAAGAGGGGGAAGGGACAAGAGGGTCCTGCCAACCTTGCTTTAGTGACAGATCACCCGCAGCCAAGAAACTTATCTTAGCCTAAGGGAGATCTAAGGGGAAAGGCCAGCAATACTTCCCAGCTTCCAGAGCACCAAAGCAAGGAAGGCGTTGCTACTCCCAAGGGAAGAACTTATCCTCCCCCGAGAACAGCAACAAGGACTAGTCTGGTAGATCACAAAAGAAGAAATCATATCCACAGAAACCTTCGGTAGTGACCTAAGGGAGCTAAGCTCCCTTTGTATGTGTTAGGTCAGCGAGGGGGACTCAGCCCCAAGCCAGACAACACAGACTCAGACTAAAAACTCTGTTGTTCTGTCCCTCTTGAACCATAACTACAGGAACAGGAAGGTACAGTAACACCCTAGTATAGTTTTATCGAAAATAAATTCGGAAAAAACCACTTAGGGATAAGCCCAAGGCTTAAACAGAGGGAAAGGGATTGCATACCTTCTCCGAAGAAAAGAAAGCAACCGGGGAGTATGATAAAGTATACTAAGGCTCCATAAGCAACTAGCCTAGGCACCAAGAGAATCGATTACCTAATTCACCGAAACTCACTCGTATACTATCTTGGAAATATTCCACACAGTCTAAAATGTATAAAATATAGCCTAAAGCTTCAATAAAATTTTAACTACACTCGGAAAAACCATAATCATGCATGAAGTACTAGGACCAAACGACTAGGCTACATGGCCTAGCGTAGGCCAGAATGGCGAATACTTCGCCAAATAATACTAAGCACGAAAGGAAATCCTATGTAATGCTAAATAGCTAAAATTTATTAAAGCAAAACAACCAGGAATGTCGCTCTGACTAACTAATTTATACCTAGCGAGCGACAGCGTCCAAGACGCCTCTGGTAGGCTACGGCTCTTGTATCAAAGATTAATCCTATTAATCACTCAAAATTTCACCAAGAGCCTACATTTATACATAAAAGACACTATACTCAACTTATCAGAGGCCGACGAAGACGGAGAAGCCATGAAAAGTCGAATAAATCCAAGATTTGCGAGAAAAACAGGAAAAAACACCGAGTTGTTAAGCTACGCAAAAAGGAATACAGATGGCGCCAGGCACGCATACGAATCGGGGGATAGGGAAGCCTTGGGAGCGGCTCCCCTTTTTCTTTCCCGAATTCGTATCTCGCCAATCACCTCCTACGAGACAAAATCTCTGTCCAGGATGTAGATTGCCATGTGACGTGTCTAGAATAAGTCCTCTGATATGTCGCGATATCCCTTTCACGAGGGATACTCGCTCCAGGAGTTAGAATTCTGGTACCTTAAGGTAAATTCTCTGGGAATATCGCCGTAGTTGTAATATACCCTAGGAAGCT
>NC_090749.1:79297917-79302917 GCF_036898095.1 Palaemon carinicauda | reverse complement strand
AACTGTGTCCTCAGTACAAACTGGAGCAATCAATAATTGAGACTGCCAATAATGAGCATATAACTTTTGGCGCAGCAAGGAAAAAACTTAATGGTTCTAATCCAACATATGCCAGAGTTTTGTCCAATCCCGTAAAGTTAAATAATAATTCAAGGAATACTTACCCCACAGTTACTGCTGGATCTAAATATCCTGAGATTTCATCTTCTTCATCAACAAATCCCTCAAGGCCCGACAAGATTTCCAATAATTCCAGCAAGCCACAGAACTTTCATCCAGTTCCAGCTATTCTGGAAAACAATAATAGCAGTAGAATAAACAAAAAACCAAATAACAAAGTAGGCCAAAATGGTCCCTTAAAGCAAGAAGACCGTATTCCACTGCAAAACCGTTTCAACACACTTGCCACAGACAGTGCCAGCAAGGCTATAGAAAACATAGGAGAAATAGAGATGGTTGATATCGAGCCCCATAAATCAAAATGCGTAAGCAAGAAAAGAGTAATTGAAGATACAACACCACCCAAACCCAAAAAAACAAATAATATAGAATTTATACCAGATGCAATTGAAATGGATATCGAAAAATTACTAGAACTCCCAACCTCTGGACCCGAACCTAACACAGTCAATAACCAGATCACTAAACAAGTGATAAACGTTGAAGTCCATAGGAATCCCCATGACCCTCAAGGAAGTGAAAGCAAGTCGAATAATAATGCACCCATTAAAGAAATAAGCCCTTCTCCAGTTCTAGGTATGACTGGAAAACTAATGCTTTCACATAAAACAATGGCAGAAAATACAACACACAAAGTTTCATGTGGTTGTAACGATTGCTTCATGGCAGAATTCAATGACCCTAAAAATCTAAATGTACATAAGATGAATAATATAATAGATAATTTTACTAAGAACAAAAACAAAAACCAGTATGGCAAATTAGAAAGCCACAATGCTGGTTGTATGTGTGTTGACCATCTAATAAAGAAATGTGCAACAGGCACCCTCCAACTGGAAAAATTTATAGAAAAACATAACCTTAATCCAAATGACACCCAGGAAGCTAATACAAACAAGGGTAAAACCCAGGGAGCCATACCCAAGGAACCAAATCTTGATTCAAAAACTACATCTAGTGTAGTCAAGCAGAAACCCGTCTCCAACAGAATAAGCAGAAATAATGCCTTACCCAGTGGAAATTTATCTTCTTTCCCGTAACGTTCAACCCTTACATAATTCAGTGGAATATTAATGGTCTTAAAACCCGTTTACATCTAGGGGAAATCCAAAGACTATTGAAAAATTATAACCCTATTGCAATATGCTTACAACATACTAATGATACTGTTCCTTCAAAAGGAAACTACAATTTAGCATCTCGCTCAATCCCTTCTCCCAATGCTTTAGGGACTGCAGTATATGTTCATAATAAAGTAACTTATGATGCTTCAATATTCAACACATCAGAATTTCAATTATCTGGAGTTAGATTACATCTAAATAACAACACCTTTAATATCTATAATATGTATAATCAACCCTCTTTCAACTATGATATACAAAATCTACCTAAAGTACTCCCAAATATGCAAGAGGATATACTATTACTAGGAGACTTCAACTCCCATAACTCCATATGGGACACCAATTGTGTTGATGTTGACATAAATGGTTCAAAGGTTGAACAGATGATGAATGATCATAACCTCTGTATATTAAATGAGGCAGAGAGTAGCACTTACTATTCAAAAGCTCATGGAACCTATTCGTCAATAGATTTAACTCTGTGTTCCAATAATATTGTTGATAGATTCGAATGGAATGTCTTAGACGACCTGTTTACCAGTGATCATTTTCCTATTTTGATTACCATATTAGGACATACACCAACTTCTTTGATTCAACGATATAATACAGATAGAGCTGACTGGGATAAGTTCAAGTTTTACACTAAGCAAGTGCCTCCCTTTGATTACTCCCAAGATCATGATAAAACAAATGATGACGTTGTGATTTTATCACACAAGCGGCTGATAAATCGATACCTCTGACTGGCACCCGACAGTTAAAACATTCAGTCCCATGGTGGTCAGAGACATTAACCCAGCTGATAAACGAAAAGCATGCAGTTGGAAGAAAATTAGAAACCCTAAATAAAAGATTCAAACATTTGAGCACTGGTCCCCTAATGTTAGGGAATAAAATAAACAAACTGGTTGACATAGCAATAGAAATTAAGGTGTTGAAACCATATTTTAATAGGGTTTCTGCTAAATTCAGAAAGGAAGTAATTAAAGGCAAGATAATTTCATGGCAAAAATATGTGTCAAGCATATCGGATAATACTTCTGTGCAGAAGGTGTGGCAGAAGTTTAGGAAGATTAATGGCTCTTACAGCAAACCAGCGAGACACGCATTAATGCATAACGGCTCGTTAATACATGATACTCAGACAATCTCTAATATTATCGGCCATAATATTGAAAATATAAGCAGCATTGATAATTTAGATGCCCACTTTCGAGCCATTAAAAGAAGAGAAGAAGCAACACCATTGAACTTTGATACTATGGAGGATATCTATTACAATAAAAGATTCACTGAAGAGGAGTTGGAATTTGCCTTATCTAATTGTAGGTCAACAGCCCCGGGTAAAGATAAGATAAATTTCGATATGATTAGAAATCTAGCCCCTTTAGCTAAAGCATATCTATTGGATTTTTACAATCATCTTTGGACCAAACACCTATTTCCAAAGGCATGGAAACATGCAATAGTAATACCAATAGTAAAGGCAGGGAAAGATCCAAGTAATCCAAACAATTACAGACCAATTTCATTAACCAGTTGCATATGTAAATTACTGGAAAAAATGGTAAATTATAGACTAAATTGGTGTTTACGTTGCAATAATATTCTATCAACTTCTCAATTTGGCTCACAATCAGAACGATCTTCTTTGGATTCACTTTCACACTTAGAAAATTATATACGTAGAGGCTTTGAACGAAAACAGATCACAATAGCCATATTTTTTGATATTCAAAAGGCATATGATACAACGTGGAGACACTCGATACTAAAATCCTTACATCAGAATGGTTTTCGAGGACACCTTCCTATTTTTATTAGAAATTTTATTGGTGGAAGAACGTTTCAAACTCGTATTGATAACATTTACTCCGAATCTTTTAATCTTGACAGTGGTGTACCACAAGGCAGTGTTTTAAGCGGGACTCTTTTTGCATTGGCAATTAATGACATTGTTAATCAAATGCCACAAGGAGTGCAAAGTAGTGTATATGTAGATGACTTTGCAATTTACTATTCCTCCAATAGCCTACGTCATTTACAAAGGATTCTAAATAGTGCCACTAGAAAAATACTAGCGTGGACCGCATCTGTTGGTTTTAGACTTTTGGCAGAAAAAACTCAAGCCATAATGTTTTATAAAAACAGTAGATGGAAGCAAAACCAAGATATCAATCTAACATTGGGCAACGTACAAAACCAATTTCAAGATAAGGTAAAGTTTTTGGGACTAATTTTTGACACCCATTTGAATTGGAAAGCACATGTATCATACATCAAATCCAAATGTAACAGTGCTCTTAATTTAATGAGGAAATTATCTCACACAACCTGTGGTGCAAGGAGATCAACTTTACTAATGATGTATAAAGCATTAGTATTATCAAGAATTGATTATGGTAGCCCAATTTATGGTTCAGGATCAGAAGCAACTTTGAAATCTTTAGATCCAATACACACTCGAGGCCTGAGAATTTGTAGCGGAGCATTTAGATCATCCCCAAATCTCTCAGTTTTATGTGAAATTGGAGAACCCCCATTGTCTTTGCATCGGGATTTTGTAACAATGCGGAGTGCATTGAAAATTTTATCCACTAATTCTCCAACAAAAAAGCTTTTTAATGAGAGGGACATATTTATAAACAACCATGAACCACCATTCCCAATTAGGGCAAACAGACTGTTACAATCAACAAACGTTAAAGTGAATCTTATCCAACCATCTTTATTTCCCCCACCTTGGACTATGACAAGGACAAGAATCTGTTCTCATCTGTTTTATTTATCAAAAAAATTCACTTATACTCTGAGTCACCACAAGCAAATTACCATAGAACATATTCAGAGAAAAGGTCCTCACTATGCAATATATACTGATGGTTCTAAATCCCCAATGGGTACTGGATGTGCTGCAGTATCTTTAGATGGAACACAACAATTATCGTTGCCAAAAGAATCATCAGTATTTACGTCAGAGTTATATGCCATTTTACAAGCAATTAATATGATTAAAACCATTGAAGACAGGAAGAATTTTAAATTTGTCATCTATTCAGATTCTCAAAGTGCCATAGTAGCCCTTAAAAACTATACTCATAGGAACCACTTGATCCTAAGAATTAAAGACCTTATAAGTAAATTATCTTCTCAGTGTGTAAGTGTCGAGTTATGCTGGATACCGGCTCATGTTGGAGTTGTTGATAATGAAAAGGCGGATGCTGCTGCTAAAGAAGCCATTAAATTACCACAACAAAACATTAACCTCCCAGTTCGAGATTTGATTACATTATTAAGGCATTTCATATTGGAAAAATGGCAGAATATTTGGAATAATGTGCCAGAAAATAATAAATTAAGGCAAATTAAACCGAAGGTTGCTCCTTGGGATTCCTCAACACAAAAGAACAAGAGAACAGAAGTAATTTTAACCAGATTACGAATTGGGCACTCGAGATTAACCCATGAATTTTTAATGAGTACACCTCACGGCACGGTTCCAATGTGCAGTGAGTGTGATACTTTTTTATCTATTAAACATATATTTTCGGTTTGTAAAGTTTTTCAGCGAGAGAGAGAGATATGTTTTGGTCAGAAAACTTTTTCTGACATTTTAACTGAATCAAGTAATTTTTCTGCTTCTAGAATTTTAACCTTTTTAAGGAATTCACGTATTATTGATAAAATCTA
>NC_090749.1:79281861-79297417 GCF_036898095.1 Palaemon carinicauda | reverse complement strand
GCTCAAGGCTCTAGATTGTAAAGATCATACCCAAACCATCTCCATCTACCCCTCACCATGATTTCATCAACATATTGCACTCGAGTGATATGTCTTATAGTATCATTTCTAATCCTGGCCTATCATTCAACTCCTAATATTCTTCTGGAAGCTTCGATCTCAAATCTACAAAAGCTGTTGGATATTGCTACATTGTTTCACCATATATATATATATATATATATATATATATATATATATATATATATATATATATATATATATATATATTATATATATATATATATAACGGATTTTGAGCGAAGCGAAAAATCTATTTTTGAGTGAGATGGCCATGTCGTCCTGAGGGAAGTTCCTATAGGGTAGCTTCCTAGGGTATATTACAACTACGGCGATATTCCCAAAGATTTACCTTAAGGTACCAGAATTCTAACTCCTGGAGCGAATATCCCTCCTGAAAGGGATATCGCGACATATCAGAGGACGTATTCTTGACACGCCACATGGCAATCTGCATCCCGAACAGAGATTTCATTTCGCAGGGGGCGATTGGCAAGAAACGAATTCGGGAAAGAAAAAGGGGAGCCGCTCCCAAGGCGCCCTATCTTCCGATTCGTATGCGTGCCTGGCGCCAATCCTGGCGCCATCTGTATTCCTTGTAGCGTACACGAGGTGCTACAGATACTGTATGTATGGAGGGGTCCTACGGCCCTTTCTTAGAAAGGCAAGGGCGGGTCCATCAGGACGACAAGGCCATCTCACCCAAAAATAGATTTTTCACTTCGCTCAAAATCCGTTTTTTGGGCTCAAGCCATGTCGTCCTGATGGAAGTATACCAGAGCATTACTGTATCTGTGGATTCTCAGAACGTGCCGTACTCCCCGGATGTAATTTTTCCCGGTCGACTAGACCTAGAGACCTAAGATGTTACCGTTATACATCTTTTCAACTAACTATAAACCATGTTAGAGCTTCCTGCCCCCTACAGGGAAGAGTCCTACTAGACTCTGGAAAAGTCTCGAAGAGTACATATACCTATGTATGAATACCAGGCAAGCTATATAGTGGTCTCGCCCTATATTAAGTGAAGCATAGTTTGTAAAGAATCACTGCGTCAATATGAAATATCGACCAGTTCTCCGCACAATACTTGTATTGGACAAAGGTTTTATATCCGCATAGGAGGAAAACCAATGCAACATAGCTTGCATAAAGGAACAATTCTATTAGAATTATCCCAGATAAGGTACATAGAATGAATGCTCAATTATACCAATAAATTGACACAGGTGAAGGAGACGCAAGGTTCTCAAGAACCAGTTTATTGACAGGCAATAAATAGACAGGTTAACCACAATTATATATATATAATATATATATATATATATATATATATATATATATATATATATATATATATATATATATATATATATATATATATATATATATATATATATATATATATATATATATATATATATATATATATATTATATATACATAAGAAGAAGATAACCCAAAACTTTAAGCATAAGTATGATAGTAAACAGAACTTGTTTGTCTGAAAGAAAAAAACATTAAATGCCACTTTTAAGATACCGAGGTATCAAAGTCATAAAAGTCTGTATTACAAATCAATGACATTAGCGTTAGAAACGCTCGGCACACATGTCTGCACTATGCTAAGTTTCACCTTCGGAAATGGAACAGTCTACATGGGCAACACAGTGCCCTCACTTAGTTTGTAGTACAGTATGTAACTACACACTCACCCTGGAATTAATCGTCCCAATTAAGACCACTGTTCCTCGCAGAGTTAAACAGTAGGGTTAACACCGCGACCCACTGCTACCACAGATCTCTTTAGTTCCTCTACTTGCTTCGCATAGTGGGGAAAGAACACTCTGGAAGACTTCTAGCCAGTGTATGAACGGAGATGTTCAAAATCCATACAATTAAAGAAATTTAAGGATGAGGCAACTTTCCTCGGATCGTGACCTGCGGGTGTACTGTCAGGATGCGCTCTGCGAATAAAATATGTGATTTTCGCTCTGAGTTTGATTCAGAGATAAATTTGAGCCTGATGTTTCTCCCCTGAATAGTTGACCACCCTAGAAGTCTGAAGTTCTATGAAGATAGACCTTTAGGCATTCTACTGGACATAGAGATGCATCTTCTTTCAGAGGGCAGATTCTCCAGGGACCCCACCTGTTGGTGGGTAACTCATTCTTGGCGAGAAACGTAGGATCCGGAAACAGGTTCAGTTCTCCCCATCCAGGAACTGAACACGACCTGCCTCTCTCGAGAGGGCTACAATCTCACTAACCCTGGCCCCGGACGCGAGTGCAAATAGGAAAATAACTTTTTGTGTCAAATCCTTTAACGCACACTCTTCATTGCTCAACAGAGAAGCGAAATGAAGAACTTGTCTAAAGACCATGAAATGGGCTTTGGAGGTGCTGAAGGTCTGAGCCTAGCGCAGGCTTTCGGGACTTTATTAAAGATCTCGTTACCTAGGTCGACCTGGAAGGCATATAGAATGGGTCTTGTCCAAGCAGAACTTACACGCTGAAATCGTGTTAGCTGCCAATCCTTGACCATGGAGGTGGAGAAGAAAGATAAGCAGAAGTCTGTCAAGATCTCCTGCGGATTCTTCGCCTTGACAAAAGGCCACCCATTTTCTCCAAGATGACTCATATTGCCTTCTAGTAGATTTGCACTTATATTCCTCAAGGAAGTCTATGCTGGCTTTCGAAATCCCGAGACGCTTTCTCACCGCTAGGGAGAGAAAATCATGAGCTGCAGGGTCCGGGATTTCTGTAATGAAGAGCAGACAGTTGACTTCTGGACTCGCTGGGTCAGAACTGGATCTGGTAGCGGTACAAACTTCAGCTACAGTTCCAATGCCAGGGGGAACCACACGCTGTTCGGCCACTTGTGGGCCACTATTGCCGCTACCCCTTGAAGGATCTCAGTTCGTTGAGGACCCTCAACAGAAGGTTGTGAGGAGGGAACAGATAAATCTTGGACCATCTGTTCCAGTCGAGGGACATTGCGTCCACTGCTTCCGCTAAGGGGTCCTCGTACGGGGCACGTACAGGGGCAACTTCTTGTTGTCTTTCGTCGCAAAGAGGTCTATCTGCAGTTCTGGGACTTGATTCAGAATGAAGGAGAATGATCCTGCATCTAAGGACCATTCCGACTCTATCGGTGTGAACCTGGATAGAGCGTCCACCGTCACATTGCGGACTCCTTGAAGGTGAAATGCCGACAGGTACCACTTCTTCTTTTCCGCCAATCGGAAGATGGCCAACATCACCTAGTTGAGAGGTGGTGACCTCGATCCTTGTCGATTCAAGTATCTCACAACTACCTCGCTGTCGATCACCAACCTTATGTGGATCGAGTGACACGGGGAGACTTTCTTTAAGGTAAGGAGCACTGCCATAGCTTCTAGAAAGTTTTATGTGAAAGGTCTTGAATAGCTTGGACCAAGTCCCCTGGACTTTTTTCCGATGAGAGTGACCTCCCCATCCCTCCTTCGAGGCGTCTGAGTGAATCGTCACCGACGGGGGAGGTGGCTGAAGAAGAACCGACTTCTTTAGATGTCTGGCTTGGGACCAAGGCCTGAGAAGAGTACTTAGCCGAAGCGGCTGGTCTTCTCAGATCTCTTCGCGCGTTTGATGCATAACTTCTCCAAACTCCGATTGCATCCTTTAGCTGTGCTCTTAGCACTGGGTCTGTCACCGAAGCAAACTGGAGAGAGACCAGTACCCTCTCCTGCTCGCGTCTTGATATCCTTTCGGAATCTAGAAGTCTCTTGACAGAACCCGCTATCTCCTACCTTTTCTTCGCCGGGATAGAGAAACGGTGTGACAAAGGTCCCAGTGGATTCCCAGCCACTTGAACTTTTGAGATGGAGAAAGTCGAGACTTTTTTTCTGTTGATCTTGAAGCCTAGGTACTCCAGGAACTGGATCACTTGACTGGAAGCTTGCAAGCATTCTGTCTCGGATGCTGCCCACACCAACCAGTCGTCCAGGTAGGCTACTATGTTTAGCCCGAATGGTATGGCTCCGAAGGCGTATAGTTTTCGTTGTAGCCTGAACCCTAGGTAGGGGAGAGTCGAAGGCTGATTGGAATGTGCTAATAGGCGTCTGACAAGTCTATAGAGACGGAATATGCCCTCTTGGGCAGTAAGGTCCTTATGTGTTGCAGTGTTAGCATTTAGAATTTGCAATTCACTATGAACTTGTTGAGTGGCGACAAGTCCAGAATGACTCTGAGCTTTTCCGAGTCTTTCTTGGGAACACAAACAGCCTCCCTTAGTAATTGATGGGCTTCACCCTTCGGATCACTTTTTTTCTCCAACAGTTCTTGAACGTACTCCTCCATAACGGGGGTGGAGTGTTGGAAAAACCGAAGGCACGGGGGTGGAGTGCTGTACCAGCTCCAGCCCAGTCCATTCTTGAGTAGGCTGTGGGCCCAGGGATCGAAGGTCCACCGATCCCGAAATTTCAGAAGTCTCCCTCCTACCGGTATCACCTCACTTGAACTGCCGTCTTGAGGTATTGCCTTCCTGACCACGACCACCCCTGAATCCCCTTCCCCTTGAGGGGCGTCTAGACGAGCCTCTGGCTGCTCCTTTAGGCTTTGCTCGAAAGGAAGAAGACTGCCCTTCGAACGATGGGGTGAATGCCGTGGACTGTGTCGACACGGCCTGGGGTACCCACTGAAAAGTGGTCGGGGTTTGTGCCACGATCTGGGGCACTGGGGGCAATGGCAATTGCAGTTGCTGTTGCTGTCTAATAGGCTTGGCTGGCCGATACGATAGCCTAGTCCTCATAGTCTTCCTCTTTGGTTGAGGACGATCATCCGGGGAAGACTTTCTTTTGATAGCCAGGCCCCATTTCTGGAGAAGGTTTCTATTCTCCAAGGCGGCCTTATCAACTACTTCTTTGACCAAATCGGTAGGGAAAAGGTCTTTGCCCCAAATGTTGGAGGAGATTAGTTTCCTTGGCTCGTGCCTCACCGTAGCCGAGGTGAACACGAACTCCCTACAAGCTCTCCTTGCCTTGACGAAGCCATAAAGGTCCTTCGTCACTGTGACCAGATGAGTCTTGGCCACCACCATGAACATTTCATGGACCTTGGGGTCACTTGCCATCGTCTCGAGAGTAGTCTGAAGAGACATTGAGGCAGCCAGTCTTTCTTTTGTCTCGAACTCTCTTCGCAAAAGAAAGTCAGACAGCTTAGGGAGGTCCTCGCCGAACTGACGTCCGGCAATATCAGCCTCCAACTTTCCAACTGAGAACGTAAGATGGACGTCCTTCCAGTCTTTGTGGTCCATAGGCAGGGCCAGCGACAAGGGTTTACACTCCTCTAGGGAGGGGCAAGGCTTGTCGGCCTCGACTGCTTTTAGTACAGCCGCAAACCCTTTCTGTAAAAAAGGGGAAGGCTCTAGTAGGCGAGGATACAAAGGAAGGGAGCTTCCTGTTCAATGCGGCTACCTTTGAGTTAGAGAAGCCCCTCTCTTTCATCGAGGATGAAAGTAGAGCTTGAGCCTTAGCATGGTCCATCACTATGACCTCCTTCGGCTCTGTCTCCTTCTTTGAAGCTGGTTCCTTCCTCAGCCGGACATAACAGTCCGGATATGATGCCTTGCTGGGCCAGAATTCCACCTCCTCCAGGGGAACTGAGCCCAGCTTATCCGAGATGACGATCTTTCCAGTCGTCATCGGCATGTGCTCAGCATACCTCCATGGGTTAGCATCTGAGCACAAGGGAAGGTCTTTCACATTGAGCTTTTTCCGGGGCCCATGTGATTCTGCAAGGCACTGCATTCGCAGTTCCATTGCAGCCGCCTTCTCCTGATTCTCCTGCATTTGTTGGATCATTCCAACAATAGAAGAGAGGGCCTGTCCCAGCTCTACTGGGAGACCGGCCGATGTTGAGGGAATAGGCTCCGGAATCTGAACCGGAGTAGCCGACACCTCGTCGACCTCTACCTCTACAACGTCTGGGGCTTGAACTTCATCCTGGGCTTCTGCCAGGAGGTCTTCCTCCAGACACTCGTCCACATCAGACATCCTGTCATCTAACTGGATGTCTTGCATCGCGACCGCGACTTCAGCATCCACCTGGATCTGAACTTGGGGGATCTCCTCTTGAGGCTGGGGAATCACTGCATCAGCTGATGCCTTAGGGAAAAGATACGCCCTCATCTTCTCACTTGGAAGATAAGGGCCATAAGTGTTCTTTTGGAAGCCCCTTACCCAGGTACGAAGCTTCTTCCTAGCTATATCCCTTGATTCCGCCGTCCTAGGGGAATCAAAGGCCTCAGTAATCAGGTTAGTGCACACAGTACATACCTGAGGGTCCCAATACCGGAGATCATCCTTGGAGACAGCGCATGCTGCGTGTGTCCTACAAAACTCATGTCCGCAGAGGTTCTTGCTGCGGACGTTGCAGAAAGCACTTCCGCACTTCGGAGGGTCCTTCTGTAAAGAGAAGAAATTTCCATGAGTATCAAGTGAACTATGTATCACTGGATATGCATAGTATAGCATAACAATTCAGAAAGGAAAGACACACACTTGTGTTTCCCTCACAACCCATTGTTGCAGCCTTCCAGATAATAAAATCAAATGGTTAATCTCTTCTAGAGTAACCAATGCAAAGTTTCCAGAGGAAACTGGTGGAGCTCACACCTAAGCAATGATTTTAAAATCCTGGATAATAGACAGGAAAGAACTCACTTTCCTATCTGTAGGGCAACAGCAAAGGACTGTGCAAGAAAACACAAAAGTGTTAGAACACACAGTGCTGTACCAAAACCCATACTATAGTTTTCCTCTTACTATATATGTTATACTGAAGAATACTAGTACAGTATAGGAGGATACGTGCCGGCCGGCACACACCATAACTAGCTTTAAAGTATACTACTTAACAGCTATAAGGAGGCAAAACTCTGGTTCAAATGCATGTGCCGGTCGGCAGCAATTGCCGGCCGGCAACAGCCAATGTCGGCCGGTAATGGCTGCCGGCCGGCCACTACACAAGGTAGTACCCAGCTGCTGGCCACACTCTTGGTGACCGGCAGACAAGGGCTGACATTAGCCGGCCGGCAAAGGTACAGGACCGATGCCAGCCGGCAGCAAAAGAACCAGAGGACTACACCTGCCCGGCTGCCGGCCTCATAGGCCGGCAGCCGGGTCGGGTACAGCACTAGAAGAAAAATAGGATGGATGCCGGGATAAGAGTGTACACTACCTCCAAGCCCGGCAATCCTTAAGAGTGCATATAAGGAAGGGGAGATTCTAATTCAGGCTTCCTGGCCAATGCCGTCTGGCTCTACAGGCAGGCATGGAGAAGGGACCAAGGGAGGTCCGGGCAGCACTCAAAATATAAGACCCTTGCCGGCCGGCAGCTCTGCCGGCCGGCAGGGGGCTGAGTCAATTCCACATCCTAACCTATGCTAGGTCCAGATGTAGAACGACGTACAGTACTGTAATGGCTAGGCCATTACAGAGATAGAGGGGGAAGGGACAAAAGAGGGTCCTACCAACCTTGCTTTAGTGACGGATCACCCGCAGCCAAGAAACTTATCTTAGCCTAAGGGAGATCTAAGGGGGGAGGCCAGCAATACTTGCCAGCTCCCAGAGCACCAAAGCAAGGAAGGTGTTGCCACTCCCAGGGAAAGAAACTTATCCTCCCCCGAGAACAGCAACAAGGACTAGTCTGATAGATCACAAAAGAAGGAATCATATCCACAGAAACCTTCGGTAGTGACCTAAGGAGGCTAAGCCACCTTTGTCTGTGTCAGGCCAGCGAGGGAGACTCTACCCCAAGCCAGACAAGCACAGACTCAGACTAAAAACTCTGTTGTTCTGTCCCTCTTTGAACCAGACTTACTGGAACAGGAAGGTACAGTAACACCCCAGTATAGTTTTATCGAAAATTAATTCGGAAAAAACCACTTAGGGATAAGCCCAAGGCTTAAACAGAGGGAAAGGGATTGCATACCTTCTCCGAAGAAAAGAAAGCAACCGGGGAGTATGAGAAAGTATACTAAGGCTCCATAAGCAACTTAGCCTAGGCACCAAGAGAATCGATTACCTAAATCACCGAAACTCACTCGTATACTATCTTGGAAATATTCCACACAATCTTAAATGCATAAAACATAGCCTATAGCTTCAATAAAATTTATTACATTCGGAAAAACCAAAATCATGCATGAAGTACTAGGACCAAACGACTAGGCTACATGGCCTAGCGTAGGCCAGAATGGCGAATACTTCGCCAAAATAATACTAAGCACGAAAGGAAATCCTATGTAATGCTAAATAGCTAAAATTTATTAAAGCAAAACAACCGGGAATGTCGCTCTGACTAACAAAACTTATACCTAGCGAGCGACAGCGTCCATGACGCCTCCGGTAGGCTACGGCTCTTGTAACAAAGATTAATCCTATTAATCACTCAAAAATTTACCAAGAGCCTACATTTATACATAAAAGACATGGTACTCAACTTATCAGAGGCCGACGAAGATGGAGAAGCCATGAAAAGTAGAATAAATCCAAGATTTGCGAGAAACACAGGAAAAAACACCGAGTTGTTAAGCTACGCAAAAAGGAATACAGATGACGCCAGGATTGGCGCCAGGCACGCATAAGAATCGGAAGATAGGGAGCCTTGGGAGCGGCTCCCCTTTTTCTTTCCCGAATTTGTTTCTTGCCAATCGCCCCTTGCGAGATGAAATCTCTGTTCGGGATGCAGATTGCCATGTGGCGTGTCAAGAATACGTCCTCTGATATGTCGCGATATCCCTTTCAGGAGGGATATTCGCTCCAGGAGTTAGAATTCTGGTACCTTAAGGTAAATTCTCTGGGAATATCGCCGTAGTTGTAATATACCCTAGGAAGCTACCCTATAGGAACTTCCATCAGGACGACATGGCTTGAGCCCAAATATATATATATATATATATATATATATATATATATATATATATATATATATATATATATATATATATATATATATATATATATATATATATATATATATATATATATATATATATATATATATATATATATATATATATATACATATATATATATATATATATATATATATATATATATATATATATATATATATATATATATATATACATATACATATACATATATATATATATATATATATATATATATATATATATATATATATATATATATATATATATATATATATATATCACAGAAATCACCTTTCGAGTCCTATCAAATGAATTTCCAATGAACAGTAGAATACTCCAGGGGAATGCGTTGTCACCTATGTTGATAATTATCCTCCACATGGATTTTGCAATGCATCGAACAGATGCGGATGGTGGAGAAGGATTGAACTGAATTGGTAATAGTAAATTAGCTGACCTAGAGTATATTTATGAATTTAACCTTATAAGCAGAACACCAGAGGATTTCCAATGCTTGCTTGCCAGAATGCATGAAATATCACAAGAGGTTGGACTGAAAATAAATAGAAGAAAGACAGAGATATGACGAGAAAAGAATATGCAATGGAAGATGAAATATCATTGGAAAGAGAAAGGATTAATCATGTAGAATCATTGAAATATTTAGGAACTCTGATATCTAATAATGGATCTGTAGAATTGGAATATAATGACAGATTGAAATAAAGCAAATCAGACAATAGCAAGGTTAAGTAAAATTTGGAAATAAAATCGCCTGAAATTACATTAAAAAGTCAGGCTATATATCAGTTTAGTGATATATTGACATGAGTCGTGACACGGCAATGAAACAATCTCCAAGCCCTCAAAAGAATACTGTGAGAGAAATGGCAGGACAGGATTAGAAATGAAACTAGAAGAGATTACTCGAGTGCCTATTATGTGGATGAGATCATGGCGAGGGGTAGATGGAGATGGTTTGTTCATGTTCTTCGCGCTCCCTAAGAGAGGTTAGTTCACCAATAATTTAATTGGGCCCCAAAGGCACTAGAAGTGTTGGAAGATCAAACCATACATGGCTGAGGACTCTGAGGCGTGAAGTCGGAGATGATGAATGGAGGAGTATTAATTTAAAAGCTCAATATAAAGACGGCTGGTAAAATCTAAACCGAATACTTTTGCGTCAATATGCGTAGGAGGAGATGATGATAATGATGATGATGATATACAGATGTATGTATATATATATATATATATATATATATATATATATATATATATATATATATATATATATATATATACATATATTTATATATATATATATATATATATATATATATATATATATATATATATATATATATATATTCATATATATATTATACAAATGTATGTATGTATGTATGTATATATATATATATATATATATATATATATATATATATATATATATATATATATATATATATATATATGTATATATATATATATAGGCTATATATATATATATATATATATATATATATATATATGTATATATATATATATATATATATGTGTGTGTGTGTGTGTGTGTGTGTATACACAAATATATATGTGCCTGTCTATCTCTAAACATTCTCCTCCTTACACGGAGAATATTTACAGTAACACCTGTGTAACTACATACCACCAATATACCCAAGACAAACCTGTGATAAAAATGAGTTGGATAGTATTTTGGCCATCTTTGTGTCATCTATTTTTCCAAACTATATTTAAACTCTGCCAATTATGTTCTAGGTAGTTTTAATTTCTAATAAGATTTATGTCAGTCTTGAAAGAGTTTGGTATTTTAATTTCTTTGGAAACTTGTTATAGCAAATAATATGAGCCAAGCAGCAGTTCTTGTGATTTATATATGTATATACAGAACTGATGAGAATATGCAAAACTGACCAAGATTGTTATACATCTATTTGTCTATTTACATATTTATTCATTTATATATCTATCAGACCAACTTAAAAATGAAATTTGTGTATAATTAGGCAAAAAGCACTAATTATAGGAACATTGATATTGAGAAAAATGATAAACAAACTGTATATTAATATAAAAATAACAGGTACAAAATAGGAAAAATAATATAAGAGTCCTTAAGTAATTTCCTGAGAAATCTGATTCCCAGATTAATTCTTCCTCCCCTCTCTCTCTCTCTCTCTCTCTCTCTCTCTCTCTCTCTCTCTCTCTCTCTCCTCTCTCTCTCTCTCTCTCTCTCTCACATGGATACACGAGCACCCGGACACACAGGCATGAATGCATATATATATATATATATATATATATATATATATATATATATATATATATATATATATATATATATATATATATATATATATATATATATATATATATATATATATATATAATATATATATATATATATATATATATATATATATATATATATATATATATATATATATATATATATATATAAATGAGAGAGAGAGAGAGAGAGAGAGAGAGAGAGAGAGAGAGAGAGAGAGAGAGGAGAGAGAGAGAGAGAGAGAGAGAGAGAGGCCTTTTGCGTAAATAGGCGTGGCAGAGGGTGGTGTATACAGTATATACATAGATATATGATTATTTAGATATAAGATAATTTTGATATACGTGTTTTTCATGTATTCGTATATACCTTAGATACCTGTTAATATTAAATTCAACGCTTTCACGCAAAACCGTATCGCAGCCAACTCCCTTTCAATCATGGAATACTTTCGCTCAGCCTTATTGAATGCTTTACTTACATACGCTATCACTCTCAACTGTTCATCTCCATTTATTCTTTGCATTTGAACCAAGCAACCACCCATACTAATCCAACTAGCATCCGTATATAACTCTAGCATACTCGCATGCTCACTATAGTCGGGAAAAGCCAAAGTGACGTTTCTCGCAGCCTCTTCTTTCAACTTTTCAAATGCTTCAATCATACGCTCATCCCATTTCAGTCTCGTACTATTTCTCTTACCTGTCCACTCATTCAAAGGCTTCCCTATTCCCGAACAATCTCTGACAAACTTCCAACCAAATTCAATCAACCCAAGAAAACCTCTCAACTCACGCACCGTACGAGGACGTGGAAATTCTCTCACCTTACTCACAAACTTATCACTCTTCCTTATATCCTATTCACTCACCACATGCCCAAGAAATTCCACCTCCTCGGCCAACCATGTACACTTTTCAAGCTTAACTTTCTCACCAACTTCTATCAACCGTTCTAATACTGCTTCAAGCAACTGCATGTGTTCCTCAACAGTCTCACTCGCAATCAAAATATCATCTATAAAAACAGTCACCTTCTGTCTATCAAACCCAGCCAAAACAACATTCTTCGCCCTCTGGAAGGCAGCAGGCGCATTAGCAAGGCCAAAACTTAATCTTCTAAACTGATAGTTACAGTTACTACTCGAAAATGCCGTAATGGGCCTGCTCCCTTTTGCCAGAGGCATCTGGTAATAGCCCCTAACTAAATCTAACTTTGTAAAAACCTTCATGCCATGCATCTTTTACACACAGTCAGACACTACATTCATCGGGAAACGTTCTTTAACAGTTACTTCATTCACCTTCCTATAATCAATACACATACGTAGAATTCCATCCGGCTTTCTTACAGGTACAATAGGGCTATTCCAGGCACTCTCCCTTCTTTCTATTACACCCATTTGCTCTAACTCCTGGCACTGCTCTTATTTCTCTGGCAATAGGCGGAGAAAAATGTCAGGGACGTTGATATATGGGGGTATCATTACTAAGAACTATCATAAATTCAGGCAGCTTTGATCCCCCATAATCCTGGTCACCACGACTCAAAACTCTCCGTCTATCCCATAACATCCTATACAATTGTTCCCTTTCTCCTTCACTTATATTCTCATCTACATTAATTCTTTCTTTCAAACTTTCACGGTCCCAATCGTCATCCTGCTTTATCTTACCCGTCATAACATGTCCCAATTTAACATACCGTTCATCCTCTACATTGACCAACGTATACATACATCCCATGCAATCACCCTCACGTATACCCCGTATTCTCTTCCTCCTTACAGTCGGCAACAAGCTCACATACACCTTCGGCTCCGGCATATTCTAAAGACCATCATACAGATGCACACTTGTTTTCACTAAATTACTTGCTTCCGAACCTTCCACTACATATTCACAATTGTCACTATTGGCAATTCCAGACTATTCGGCCATGCAACTTTTACACTGACAACCTCACTCGCATCCCCTGACAATTTAACACATTCTTTCGCTATTAACGGCACACCTTTCCATACCTTCGCACATACACTACCATCTTCATTCAAATAAAATTTCCCACAAAATTTACCATTAACTTTCCTCTCTATCATATTTACACTAGGATGTACAATCATACCATATTTTTTCAAGAAGTTATAACCTAACAACACATCATATTTGTCATTTACTCCCTCAACCACATAAAAATCCTTATCTTCCATCATCAGCCCCCAATCATAACATTTTCATGTAACTTTCCTTGCACTGACATACTTAAATTACCGATACCTTTTACTCCACCTTTACACCCCGTAAATTCACAAACATTCCTTACCTATCGTACGCATTCCTAAATATTAAATTGACACCACAACCAGTATCAATCAGACCAACTAGCTCTATACCATTAAAATTTACTTTTACACTCATGCAATCATAAGCTCTTTCACCCATCACGTCTTCATGCAGTAAACCTTCACAAACATGCATAACATTCACTCCGCACACACTCGAGGACTCACCCAGCTGAACCCTCTTACACTCTAGGTTCCTGAACATCCTGGCTGACTTACTCCCTTCTTTCTACATACTCTAGCTACATGCCCATCTGCACCACATTCAGTACACTTACCCCGCAGCTCCTTGCACATTCTAGCATAATGACCATCCTTACCACAATTGCCGCAAATCACATTCGTACGATTACTAATACATCCACTCGCTATGTGCCCAGTCATACCACACCGATAACATTTTACCCCTTTCTCTTTCTTGCACTCGCTAATTCTATGCCCTACCTCACCACATCCAAAACAAGCCCCTAGAGCCCATCTACATTCATTCTTATTATGTCCCACTTTCCCACATCCATAACACTTCTCTTCACGGATACAACTACCTAACGTACCTTGCTGCGCACTAGCACTCCTATCCCTCCAAACCTGAATCCCTTGCCTAAACCCTTCATTTGTCCTTACAGGTATTCCCACATTACTCGCCCTAACACTCCTATCTACTATACTATCAGCTACCCTCATCGGTCCTCTCATAACAGCATCTCTAAAACTAACAAATTCTGGCACACTTTCCTCCATTCCACTTCTTACACTTACAGATTTACTTTCTTTCATACATCTATCCAACTCGTAATCCTAAACTATCTCAAAAATATCATCCCATGTCAATCTTTCTTTCGTCCACCTCATTTTCTCCTTCCGTTTCAAATTAACAAACTCAGCAACATTTTTGGGTACAGCAGCTAAAAACTTCTTCATTAACTCCTTATTTTCATTTATACCTTCTTCCCCATACTTCTTCCTAGCTAAAGTTTCCAACCTACATACATACATCGATATCGCTTCTCCTGCATTCATCCGTGCTTCATCAAAATCATTCTTACGCTTATACCTAACACTCCCTTTCATACGTTTTACCTGCTCAATTATTCTCTTTTTCACACTTTCATAATCAACATCACCTACACTCATTATCACACCATACATCGTCAACAAATACCCAGTCAAATATTCTCCTAACTCCCTAGCCCAAACTCTTTTACTATCACCATACTTATCCTGACAATACCTCTCAGACTCCTTGAAAAAGTCATACACATCCCTACTGCTATGTTCATTGAACCTTTCACACCGAGGTACCTCTCTCATAAACACAGTCTTACACACATCATGTTCATTCTCACTGCTATCATCACTGCTACCTTCCTTCTTGTTTCCTACTTCCTCGCTAGAATATAAGGAATCTAATTCCACACTCATACTCCTTTCCTTGATTATACTCTTCCTAGCCCTTTTCTTACTCACCACTTTCACCCACTCACGATCATCCTGACACTTTTTCATCTCTTTTTTCACATCACTTTTACCTTTCTTCTCATTCTCCCTATCACATTTCTGTTCATCCTTACTATGCCTATTTTCCTTATCTTTAATCTCACTATCACTATTACTATTATTATCACTATCACTTCCTTTCCCATTATCACCTACCTTAACCTTCTCTTCCACTATCAACCCATTACCAGTAGCAGAGGCCACTCCTCCGACTGCGCCTTCACCCATGAAAGTTTTCATCATTCCCATTACCTTCCCCATCATAGCTTCCATTCGTTCCTCATTCTCACGCATCCTTATCTCAACACCCTCTTCCACTCTCTCTACAGTTCCCTTTAGTGCTTTCAGTTCCTTTCGCATCTCATTCTCATAACTCAACCTTGCATTCTCACGCAACAATT
>NC_090749.1:79269086-79276361 GCF_036898095.1 Palaemon carinicauda | reverse complement strand
TTTTTACAGAAATCCAAGACAAATACGTTTATGATGAAGAAATATTCATATCATAGTTTTATTCTTAAATAGAAATGTAAAATATTATTGATTTTTACTTATTTCCTTCATATTTTTGTTATACAGTTTTAAGGGATATTAGGAAATGTATGTATATATATATACACACACACATATATATATATATATATATATATAAATCATGTTTAATCATATATCCACTACCATACTATGATCTCTCTCTCTCTCTCTCTCTCTCTCTCTCTCTCTCTCTCTCTCAAAATCCCACTAAAATGAAATAGGTACATCATCACTCATTCTCACACCCACTTTAATAAAAAAAAAAAAAAAAAGGAAAACGCACTACAGTCCTAACTTTCTTTTATCTCCCAGACCTTCTTGTGGTCTGGCAGCATAAAAGACCTGCAGATTGGTGATGGTGGGAGATTTTAGTCTGATCTTTCAGAGCAAACCTAATTAGTATAGTGGCCCTGACTAGTACAGCTTTGCTGAATATGGTGATATACAAACCCTTTCACACTACTCACAGTCCAACTATTGGGAACTTTTTTTTTTTTTTTCATATTAGTTGAAATAATTATAGAAGCTTGTGAGACTTAGATGACAAGAGGAAACGACGGATTCCAGAAGGTGTGTAATACATCTTCCAGGACACAGCTTCAAACGTAAAAGATGATTATTAGGAACATAGCTTCTGACAATACTCGATCTTCCAACGTATCATAGTTTTCTTCTAGAATTTAGAAGGATGATAAGGTGTAGCCATCGTCACAGGTATCACAAAAAAGTCTCCATAGGAGCGGGTGTTACCTCTACATAAGTCTCTCCTAATGCGTCACACATTCATTTCTACCCTGGTCCCGTTTTCTCGAAAGTTCATAATGCATTTTTGATCCTTCAGGGGGGAATATATTACGCAATAAGCTAAGCTGGAGACGTTAAAAGATCTTCTTCTAGAATACACCGACTTTTTTGAGTTACAAATCATTATAATGATTTTATGTTATCATAAACCTTTTATATGACAAAAGAACTTTTTCATAGGCTATAAAATATAATATTGATAAATCTGGTATGCATACAACAACAAAAAATATTCAACTACAATTGCTTTTGTGAGGCCTTTATTATTGAGGTTTTCATTAGCCTTTAATATTGGTTTTGGCTAATTTTTCATGGCCGGATGCCTTTCCTGCTGCCAACCCTCCCCATTTATCTGGGCTTGTCTCTCGTGTTATTTTTCGTCACTACCTCTGTGGGACAGAGGTAGATGGAGAACGCTGGACAGAAAAATCGACCCCCACATAAAAGTGGGAAAAGATGCAGACAAAGAAGAAGAAAAAGTTAGCTTTTAATAAATCAAATATGTGCTAAAATATTTGGATATGTACATGAGATTAGGAAATAAAATATTCACTATACATGGATGAGTGCATATTTATGTATATATGTGTGTGCATGTATATGTGTGTGTTCTCAATAGTGGCTTGTTCATGTATGAGAAATTATAAGCTATTAGACATGAAGACCTTAGTTATACATAAGTGTGTATTTATATTATTTCACTTCTGATGAGAAATAAGTAACAAAAGAAAAATATATGAAAAAATATATATGAGCTTCCCGTGCATTACATTTGATACTTTACTTATCTTGTGTCCAAATATTTACGAAATATTGATGAAAATTGGTGAAATTCTTCTCTCAAATCCGTCTTTATTCAAAAGAAAGGAAAACAGAAGTCCTGGGAATGGAAGTTCTACAAAAAATCTATTAATCTATTTCAACAGATGTAATTTAGACCAATTTCACATCTGGATGATCAGCTTGGACGACGCCTCTCAGGTAGGCCAAAGGAAAGATTCCATTTGTGGAGGTACGTTTGGTTTACTTTAAGGGAATTAGATATCGTGGATTCTTTACTCTCTCTCTCTCTCTCTCTCTCTCTCTCTCTCTCTCTCTCTCTTAGTTATAAATCCACTTTATATCTCTAAGTCTGGTAATCTTCTCATATAAATCTTTCGACCTCGTATATCACGTAGTGAAATTGGGAGAGATATGAAATACCTTTGCAATGTGTTGCAATTCCTTTGGGAATTATGAGGACTCTCATTCGGGGATTTTTATTCTTCTGTTATATGTAGCTTTTAATATTAAGGAATTTTCAAGGAATTTCTAATAGTAAGGTAACAGCACTATGCAAATACTTCCTTTGTAGCATATTCCGTGTCAGTGACTGGACTTACCCATCGTTGCATCATATAAAGATCTAAGGCAAACCAGGTATAAGAATGACAGCCAAAATATTCTCCTCCCCCCCCCCAGAAAAAAAATGATAGAAAGGCTGCTTTTGTCTTTGTTGGTGATTTTAATGCTCACCATAGGGAGTGGTTAGGTTCCATCTCTCCTACCGATCGCCATGGCTTAAGAGCTTTAGACTTTGCCTTCAAATCAGGCTGTGAGCAAATCATAAATGAAGCTTCTCATAGGTCTGGTAATTGCTTGGACCTCGTATACACTGACTCCCCTGGCGTTATAACTAGTAAGGATGGTACTCCAGTCGGGACATCTAATCATGCCTTGGTTTCATTAGTAGTGAAGACTGAGCAGCCTGTCCTTGATATAGTATACTCTTGTAAAATTTATATGAAATCCAAAGCAGACTGGAATGGGATTTTGCATGATATTTTGTGCTTGAATTGGTCACAATAATACAGTAGTGTAGATCCTGTTGTCCCTTTGAATGAGAATCTAGTCAACATAATTGATAGGCGTATACCTTCTCGTGTGAAAAGGTAACGAGTGAAGGACAAACTGTGGTTCAATGATGATTGTAGACTTGCTTATTTGGAGAAGCAGGAGGCCTATCATCTTTGGAAGGGTAAGAGATCAGATTTGACCTGGAACAGCTATACTCAGCTTCGAGCTATTGCTCAGAGAGTTTATGCCTCAGCTGAAAATGAGTGCAATTTAACCATAAAAGAAACACTTTCTGGTACAACTCAGGAACATAAATGGTGGTCTACCCTTAAATCTGCACTCTTTGGTGTAGATACAACAGTTCCTCCTTTACTTAAACCAGATAGCTCAGTCACTCACTGTCCAAAGGAAAAGGCAACCCTTTTGGTTGATGTTTTTGACAGTAAACAGAGTAATGAAAAACTTGAACTTCCTCACTCCTGTTTTCCTGAGGCTAAACCAACTACTTTAGCTTTTCGATCTCGTGAGATTAAAGCTCTGTTGATGGACTTTGATGCTTATGGCGGTGTAGACCCAAATGGTATTTTTCCTTTGCTTTTTATGAAGACAGTAGATTTCTTAGCCCAAAGTTATCTGTTATTTTGCGCAAGTTAGTAAGATGAAGAGATTTTAGCACTTGTTTTAGAATTGGTAATTTTACTCCTCTATGTAAATGTGTTTGTGGTAGCTCAAGTCCGACTGATTACTGCCCAATTTCCATAACTCCCATATCATCTAAAGTTTTTGAACGTCTTCTGGAAAAACGTCTTAATAGGTTTGCTGAAGGTAGTCATCTACTTCCTAGTTTGCAATTTGGTTTTTGTAAAGGCCTTGGAGCATGTGATGCCCTTCTTACAATCTCCAATGCTGTACATAAATCCCTTGATTGCGGTCAGGAAGTTCGTATGATTGGCCTTGATTTTAGTGAGGCCCTTGTTTTCAAACTCAAACAGTTGGGAGTGGGTGAGTTGTTTCTTAGCATTATTATTCATTTTTTAAGTAATAGATCTCAAAGAGTTGTTGATGGGCACCATAGTGAGTATAGGAACGTGATATACGGTGTTCCACAGGGTAGTGTTCTTAGCCCATTACTTTTCATACTATATACACATGACATGTGGTTTGGCCTAGAAAACAAGCTTGTTGCATATGCATATGATGCTACTCTCTTTGCATCAATTCCATCCCCTGAATGTAGATCTGGGGTTGGTGAATCCCTTAATAGAGATTTAGGTAAAATTCGTGCATGGTGCAAATTATGGGGTATGAAGTTGAATCCTAACAAAACTCAAAGTATGATTGTAAGTAGGTCAAGGACGGTGGCCCCTCAACATCCGGATCTCAGTATTGACAATGTTTCTTTAAATTTGTATGACTCTTTTAAAATTTTAGTTGTGATTCTTGACAGCAAATTTACTTTTGAGAAACACATTAGGTCTGTGTTTTCTTCAATTGCACAAAAAATTGGCTTATTGAGAGGCTTACAAGATTTTTGGTGATCAATCTATTCAGAAGAAGTGTTTCAATTCTTTCATTCTACCTTGTTTTGAGTATTGTTCTCCTGTCTGGTGTTCAGCTGCCGATTCTAATCTAATATGTTGGACAGAAACTTGTGGTCTATTAAATTTCTTATTCGTGATCTAGATATTAATCTTTAGCCATGTAGTTCAATTCGTTTATTATGCATGTTGCATAAGATTTTTCATAACTCTGACCATCCTTTACATTCAGATCTCCCTGGACAATTCTATCCTGTTTGTATTACTAGCCAGGCAGTTAATTCTAATAGCCAGGCCTTCTCCATCATGAGGCTCAATACTACACAGTATTCTAGTTTTATTCCAGCTGCTACCAAGTTGTGGAATGCTCTTCCTAATCGGGTAGTTGAATCAGTAGAACTTCAAAAGTTCAAAGTTGGAGCAAATGTTTTTATGTTGACCAGGCTGACATGAGTCTTTTTATAGTTTATATATGACATATCTGTTTTTGACGTTAATAGTTTATATATGACATATCTGGTTTTGACGTTGTTAATAGTTTATTTAAGACATATCTGTTTTGACACTGTTATTGTTTTTAGAATATATTGTTAATTTATTCTCATCATATGTTTATTACCTTATTTATTTTCCTCACTGTACTTTTTTTCCCTATTGGAGCCCTTAGGTTTATAGCATCTTGCTTTTCTAATTAGGGTTGTATCTTGGCTGGTAATAATAATAATAAAAATCAGAGCTTCTACCAATTTGACCAATGTCAACATAAAGAAAATTAATGATTAACATCAACTACGGCCAGGAGAACAATTGAGAACATTCTTCTACTTTCTATTCTGCAGTGAAATTGCTATGACTTCGTTAGATTGCTAGTAATTCCAGACTTGGCCCACATACAGCGTGAAGTTAAAACTAGTTGCAGATGACATACAATTTTACTTCTCGATAAACGCTATAGATGACACTACTGAAACTCTAAACCGAATCCTTGATAGTGTTAGAGAATGGATGACATTTAAACAACTAGAATTAAATGAGAACAAAACTGAATTCATGGTGGTAGGCAAGAGAAACAGCGTGAGAAAGTTCGAGATCTAAGTGTATTTATTGACTGCAACCTATCTCTAAGTGCCCAAATAAATAATGTAATAATAACTGTTGGTTATCATCTAAGAAATATTGCGTTTATAAAAAAAAAGTACCTCGACGAAAATTCTGTAAAGAAACTTGTAATAAACTGTGTTATTACCAGGATTGACAATTGCAACTATTTTTTACAATTTACCAAAAGTGCAACTTAAGAAATTACCAAACATAATAAACAGAGGAGCAAGACTAATAAAAGGAGTCCCACCTAGAGAAAGGATCACCCCTATACTCATTGATTTACACTGGCTGCTGATTAAAGCGAGGAACCGGGCATCCAAAATACTCAAGAGAATTACTACATATTGTGCAGCCAACAAATCATGTCGACACGAAACATCCGAATGATTGAAGACATTGAGGCTTTCAAGAGGAAACTGAAAACTTTCTTATTTCATGAGTCTTTTGACAGTGACAATTTAACAGTAAATGAAGAATACGAGACATGAAACGTTAAATACTCTGAACGAATAAGGTAAAATGACAGTGGAGGTCCTGTAGAGAGTGGGGTTCCCCTGCTCTATAGGACCGGAAAAGCAGCCGTCAAAATAAAGTAAAGTAAAGTAAAGTACCGGCTTCCGCATTCATCATTATCCATACACCCATTGCGAGATCACTCCGCCATCCAGTGTGAAACCACCTTTATACCTCTTTCACACTGAATTTCGGAAAACCTCGTACAGGCTGGGACGGGAAATTTTGAACCTCCATGACCATCCGAACTGGAGTGCGAGATGCTACGTAATCTGTTTGATGTTGCACGTAGTGGTACGGGCCTTTCCGAGGGTGTTTGATTTCAGAAAAAAAAATTAATCAAGTTTAATATTTAGCTGCGGACTGACTCGCACAGTCTGATACATAGTCTAACCTAATTTGTGCGTAATCAGTCAGAAATTGTACGTATTCACGTACAAGATCATTGCGTAATCACTCCAAACTCATCGAAGGTTGTACGTTGTTAATTTACTTTATCTCAAGAATCAATTTCCTTCTTCCATACGAAACTTTAGATAACCACAGTGCTTATTTAGTGTGTCATTGATACGGTAACTCTCCTTTACCCTACATACAGACATGACCACGCCACATTATTTGCATTTTTTTCTCTCATTTCTTTACGAACTCAGCCCAAGTACAGCCAGGTAATAGCATCCGCAGTCATACACAGCCTTACGGCCAGTGCGAGATCACTCACCCATCAGGTGTGTAATCCCTATTAGGTTTACTAGAATCTGATGGATATTACTATGCACGTTGCATTGAAGAATAAAAAATGAGAGTTTTCCTCAATGCTTGCAAATTCAAAATGTATATTTACAATTTTTGTTTCGATTATTTTTTTATAAAACCAATTAATCATTGATCATATTTCGAAAGGATTGAAAGGGTTATTAGTACCGGCATTAGTTATAATAGTACAAATATTAGTAAAAGCAAATTAAATTGGAGGTTGTAATATCTGGAACAAAGTAGTAGCAACAGAAGCCAAATTAGTATTAAAAACAAGCAACAATACTGAATTATATATGAAATTATTAACGATATTTCTAGAAATTTTATATATGAAAAATTTATTCCATTGATAGATTTATTATTGAATCATATTTACTAAATTTAAATTTACCTCTCCCGACTAAGCATATCTCCGATACTATCAAACCAATGAGTGAAACTGGGACAGGGTATATGGATTGAAAAAAGTCAGAAAGTTTTTGGTTTAAGTTCAGGAATCTGGGCTGTCATGGCCTGTTTGTGTCCTCTATGTCTGGACGAATAAAAGAAGTGCACTGGAATTTCCACTCTTATTCGTTGCTGGATCGTATCTCTCCAGAAAGGTGAAGTTGGACAGTGGACAAAGCAAAACTCAGCTTCT